>NC_062562.1:88064968-88367998 GCF_022837055.1 Prionailurus viverrinus | reverse complement strand
TGTGGTATATAAACAATGGAATATTATGCAGACATTTTTGAAATTATTAAATGGAAATAAATGAAATACAACTATATGGAACAACATAGAGTAATATTAACAACACTTGACAAAAGATATGAATACTAGCAGTCAGATAACCTTTTTCTTGATCTCAAAAGTAAACAAAATCTAACAATATGCAGGTTGTCCCTACATAAATAGAGTGATAAGATCATTTCAACAAACAAAAAGGAAAGAAATGATTAGCCCAAAATTCAGAATAGTGGTGGAATCTGAAGGTGAAGCAATTAAATGGAGCGAGGAAGTTCACACAGGTGAATGTAAGGGACTGGGAATGTTCTAGATCAAAAGATACACTTTATTATCAGTTTCCTAGCTTCTGTGACTATACGTATTTTCTCTTTCTTAAGGAACTCTGTTTAGTATGGAAGCATTTTACAGCATCCATTCTTTGCAGCAATCAATTATCAGTAAAACATACCAATATTTATAAAATGTGGGGGGATGGCAGGTTCATAGAACATGCTAGTTGCTTTGCGGTTTTACCTCCTCTAGATAACAGAGGCTTATAATCAGTTGACTAATCAAGGAATTTATTTATCAAAATATTAAATCCAAGCTAAGTAGCATTCAACCCTAAAACATCCTGCATATCAATATAGGAATAAAAGAATCAGTACATTTTCTTCTCTCAACTTTAGACTTTCTAGGAAAAAATATAATAGTGATCAGGAGAAACTTTTGTTCAGAACTACAACAAAGCATTCAAGGCCTAAATTTGAACTTTGAACCATTTTACTCCAGTGGTGAGAGTCCGTGCTAAATTGGGTACCACATGTCATTCCAGTTCATCTTATCACAGACTCTTGTCTCCTCTTTTGTGGGTGGATGACCTTGCAGTGTCTTACTTCCCTTGGCCCAGGTATGCTAAAAGCTGGAGGATTAAACTACAGTTTACATACCTAATGGGAAAAATAGACTTTATAAAACAGTAGTTATTCCCAGGTCATCTCTACCCTGGCTAGCTCTTCCAGGAGAATACTATAGATTAGAAAAGAGCTAGGCTAATAGGAGGCTCTTCAGTGTGCTAGGAATTAAAACAAAGACAACGTGAGCTAAGTTAACTGAAGTATGGGCTTTCGTAAATACATTATATGTATATTAGTATATCACTACTCCAGGACATTTTGCCAAGACACTGGAGTATTCTTTTACCATCATTAAAAAGTAGTTGAACTTGATTTAGAGCTGAGCTGATCTGTGTTCCACCAGAGTATCTGTAATATTTATGTTTACAAACCAGCAGAATGAATGAATCAATGAATGAATCAATGAATCAATGAAATTTGAGAAATAGCTGAAAATAAGAAGCCTATACTTCCTCTGATTTATAGGGAAATGTCCTCCTCGCATACCGAGGCAAAAGGTGTCTCTCTTACCCTGACCGTAAGGTACTCCTTTTATAACATTTCATTCCAGCAGAAGGCCTTGCTGGCCAGTGTGAAGCAATCTTGCAACTGCACAAGAACTGTGAGTTATAAAAATACTTAAGCGTTTTCTGCAAAAGCCACCTGACGGGAGTGTAGAAAATGTCATTAAAATAGATTGAGCTACCCTCCCTCCTCATCTGTGGGCGTGTCAGTACACATCATATAAGCAGTAGACCTGGAAATAGGCAAATAACTGAGTGTGCATGTTCAGGCAATTCTTCCTTCTCAACAGGGCAAGTGTTAGGTATACAAAGAAGTGTTAATAAGACCACACCAAATACAACAGGTTTAGTGAGTAAAATACAAACTCAAGGGTTAAAATCTCGTCAGTTTAGAGCTTGGCACATCAGAAACATTGTGTATAAAATCAGGCAAACTCATCTTGTCCTGACACAGTTATAAGTGCAACATTTGAAAAATCAGTTAAGCACTAAAAATGAAACAAAAAACAAATCGGTAATAATTTTGTCCAAACTAAAATGAAAAAAAAAGATGCAGAATTCTGAAATATAATCTGATTCCCAAAGAAATGTATTTTCTCTATTGTCTTAATATTTCACACAGCTATTAGATTCATGTCTGAAATGTGAATGTCATTTGCTTCCTCTCTGTATGATCAAGGGTAAGTGGCATTCAGTGTATGTTTCAGCATCACAACTAAGGACACACTAACTGTTACAGCAGGTTAGACTACAGACTCTTGCCACCTCCTTTTTTTCCTTTTTTTCCCCTTCTTCCCAAAGGCACATTAAAGTCCTCTAGCCAAAGAAAAACAACAACAGCAACAACAACAACTTCTTGCATTAAGAACACCAGATAGGACTTCCGAATTATGTCTGGGGGCCACTTTAAACAGCTAAACCACCAACAAAAAGCACAAAAATGCAGGGGTGGGGGAGTGGAAATAACTAGACCATGAAAAGGATACTTGTTTAAAGAATGTGAACCGAAAAAGAGCGTGGCCTATTTCCACCCCAGTGGGGAAAATGCACATTGGGCTACTCACATTTGAAGTCTGCAAATGACTGCAAAGGCACACCCCTAGTATTAATGTGGGGTGATATATAAATAAATTGTGATAAGTAGGTAAATTTGCAAACTGGTGTCCTTGAATACTGATGATTGTATTTATTCTAATTCCATTCTTGGAGTCAAACAGTACAAACCTAAATCCTCCTTGCATATTAGCCCACCCCATGTGTGAAGATAAAGTAATAGTTAATATTTGTTTAGCATTTGACAGGTGTCAACCCCCTTTTCACAGGACTTATATTTACCCATTGTTTCCTTATAACAGTTGTATGAAGTAGAAATATCAAGATCATCTCTATTTTTATTTTTATTTTTGTTTTTTTAATGTTTATTTATTTTTGAGAGAGAGAAACAGAGTGTGAGCCAGGGAGAGTCAGAGAGAGAGGGAGACACAGAATCCAAAGCAGGCTCCAGGCTCTAGGCTGTCAGCACAGAGCCTGGGGCTCGAACCCAGAAGCTGTGAGATTGTGACCTGAGCTGAAGTCAGATGCTTAACCGACCGAGCCACCTAAGTGCCCACATCATCTCTATTTTTAAAAGAAGCCAACAAAAACAGAGAAGTTCCAGTATTTGGTCAAGTTACACAGTCAGTAAGTGGCATAGATGGAATTAAATGCAGGCTGCCTGGCCCCAGGCTTGTCCAGTTAACCACTGTGCGGTACAGCTCACACAGTAACTGCCCCCACTTTCCCTGCTGCCAAAATGTCCTGAACATGCCCAGTGGCTTGGTCTCAAGTAATCCATGATTTGATAGGTTTTACCTCTGAATCAAGTTAAAGTGCAGAAAATTCTGTGCTATATAATATGATCTTGGATCATTGGAGGAATTCTTTTCACACTATTTGTCCTGGGCTTTCACTGTGCGACAATGTAGGTGGCATATGGAATCTGTTACTCTATTTTTTGGAGAGGTGTTTTTGAGGACGTTGTTTTCATTACTACTCCATATTTGCCACATGAAGAGCCATATGAGTCATTGTTCTCAGGACTACTGCCATGAAGAGCCTAAGTAATTTGCATGTACTGTTTTGTTTTTTGTTTTTTTTTTTTTTTTAGGATATGACTCAGATTAATAACCAAATTTTCTAAATGGATGCCAGGAAACTCTAGAATTGTAAAGACCATGTATCCACAACAACCCACACAGTCATTAAAAGTTGCATTTCTCTATAACCATTAGCTCCTTTAATACTCTACTTGCTCTTGACATTTTATTCTACTAAATTTCAATCTCTTATATATATTTATATAAGCTACCTGAAAACAGTTGTGGGATGAAACAGGGAAGATCAATCAATCAATCAGTCAATCAACCCATAAATTATTTTGATTTGGAGTTACCTCATTTTCCCTGTCACAGTCTTTTTGTTAAAAAAAAACTTTTAATTTATTTATTTTAGAGAGAGAGAGTGAGAGAGAAAGTATGAGCAGGGGAGGGGCAGAGAGAGAGGGAGACAGAGAATCCCAAGCAGGCTCCTCACTGTCAGCACAGAGCCTGATGTGGGGTTTGAATTCATGAAGTGTGAGATCATGACTTGAGCGGATATCAAGAGTCAGATGCTTAGCCAACGGAGCCACCCAGGCGCCCCTTTCTGTTACTGTCTTCTAATGCATTATAGCATGTGAACACAATTTGAAAAGTAGTATCCAGAACTAACTGTGAAATTCCACATGTACTCTAACCACACTCTTAGCCTTATTCCCATTTGCTTTGATCTACTTTGGTAAGAAGATATCATGTCGTTTGTGTCTAAGTTCTCTTAGCTCATTTTTTTTTCAACGTTTATTTATTTTTGGGACAGAGAGAGACAGAGCATGAACGGGGGAGGGGCAGAGAGAGAGGGAGACACAGAATCGGAAACAGGCTCCAGGCTCTGAGCCATCAGCCCAGAGCCTGACGCGGGGCTCGAACTCACGGACCGCGAGATCGTGACCTGGCTGAAGTCGGAGGCTTAACCGACTGCGCCACCCAGGCGCCCCTCTCTTAGCTCATTTTTTATGAGATTCGAGTATTTTATAAAAATTATAAGGATATATTTAGTAAATTCCTGTTTAGATAAGCATTTTATTGTTTTGCTTTTTGTTTTATTATTTATTTTTTATGGAAGTATAATTAACATCTGTTATATTAGTTTCAGGGGTACAGTATAACAGTTCAGCAATTCTGTACATTTTTCAGTGTTCATCATAAGTGTACTCTTAATCCCCTTTATCTGTTTCACCCATCGCCCACCCAACCTCCCCTCTGGCAACCACAAGTTTGTTCTCTGTATTTAAGAGTGTTTTTTTTATTTTTAAATAATTCTTCTCTAACTCTCTACCTTTGTGGTTTGATGGCTTTCTTTAGTGACATGCTTGGATTCCTTTCTCTTTATTTTTTTGTGTATCTCTTACAAGTGTTTGATTTTTGGTGACCATTAGGTTCATGTATAACATCTTCTGCATATAGCAATCTATATTAACTTGATAATCACTTAAGTTTGAACCCATTCTAAAAGCACTAAAGTTTTATTTCCCATCCCATGTTTTATGTATGTGATGTCATAGTTCACATTCTTTTATTCTGTAAATATACTGACTGATTTTTATAGATATAATTGATTTTATTGCTTTTGTGCTTTAACTTCCATATTGGTTTTATAAGTGATTGATATACTGCTTTCATTATGTTTGTATTTACCTGTGAAATTTTTTCCTTTCATAATTTTCTTACTCCTTATTATGGCCTTTTCTTTCCACTCAAAGAACTTCCTTTAACATTTCTTGTTGGGATGGTTTAATGGTGATGAATTCTTTTAACTTTGTCTCAGAAAGTCTTTATCTACCCTTCTTTTCTGAATGATACTCTTAAGAGAGTATTCTTGGTTGTAGGTTATTTTCCTTGTAGTACTTCGAATTTATCACGTCATTCTCTTCTGGCCTCCAAAGTTTCTACTGAAAAATCAGCTTATACCCTTATGGGGTTTCCCTTGTATGTAACTGTTTTCTTGTCTCTTGCCGCTTTAAAAATTCTCTTTATTACTACTTTTTACCTTAATTATTGTGTGTCTTGTGTACCTCCTTTGTTGCATTTGTTGGGAGTGCTCTCTGTTCCTCCTTGATCTGAACATATGTTTCCTCCTCAGGGAAGTTTTTTTCAAATAAATTTCTGCCTCTTTCTCTCTCTGTTCTCCTTCTGAGAGCCCTATAATGTGAATGTTATTACACTTGATGATGTCACTGAGTTCTCTTAACCTATTCTCATTTTTTTTTATTCTTTTTTCTTTTTGCTGTTCAGCTTGGTTGCTTTCTATCACTTTGTCTTCCAGCTCACTGATCTGTTCTTCTGTCTCCTCTAATCTACTATTAACTTCTTCTAATGTATTTTTTATTTCATTTATTGAGTTCTTCATCTTTGATTGTTTTTTTTTTATATTTTATATCTGTTTGTTGGGAGTCTCAATGATACCCTCCACTCTTAAGTCCAGTGAGTATCTTTAAGACTATTACTTTAAATTCACTATCAGGAATATTCATTATCTCCATTTATTTAGCCCTTTTGCTGTAGTTTTGTTCTGTTCTTTCATTTGGGTTTCATTCCTCTGTCTCCTCATTTTGTGTATAAGCACATTTTTAAAAATTAAAACCTATTGCAACACCATGTTTATTGTTTCTATAATCAATAGATTTATCGACAGGCTCTTCAATTTATTTAAAATCTTAGGCAAATAAATCTAAACAGGGCCAAAGTGACTATATTTTCCAAGAATGAGTAGATGAATACATATGGGTGTGAGCTGTGTTATACTTGCATAGATAATACTCCAAGGCACAAAAGAGCTCTTAGCTTTGTAAATGTTATGTCAGCCTAGCAACACCATCATATCAATTTAAATTAGAGAAATTAATACTAATTATGATTAAAGGATCTATTATTTTTGTTACAATTTTTTTCTAGAGACATAGTTAAGTAATTTATTGTGGGTTATAGACTAGCATCAAAAAACTTTCAAAATTAAACATGATAGGAATGAAAAGGTGAAATTTACCTGTGAGCCTGAACATATCAGAACTTTAAAAGTAATTTTTAAAAAGGCATAAAGGAGCAAGGAGGAAGAGAGAATACATTACTGTCTCATGGGAGATATGATAAAGCATGTTGTAAAGTAAAATATGGTTTGATCTCTATATCAGTTAACTTTATTTTATTCAGGGTAATTTGAGGCACCTGGCTGGCTCAGTCAATGGAGTGTGCAACTCTTGATCTTGGGGTGGACTCTGGGTTCGAGCAGGTATAGAGATTACTTAAAAATAAACTCTTAAAAGTAAAATTTATATCCCACATTGAGACTTTTAAAATATTTTAAATATATTTATGTTAAGAAAAGTGGTTTCTGTTTATATTGCAATGGAGAATAATCCACATTTTATTTCCATTGTTATGGATATGATATTGAATATAGTTAAAGAGTAGATGTGGATTGATTTTTTTTAACTTTGGTAAGTGCATTTTGCAGGAGATAGGTAAGTAGATAGATAGAAAGACAGACATTTAGGAGATTATGTTTTTGTGTCTAATCATTAATGTAAAAGGCAAAATGCTCATTCTTCCAGAGACCAAGAGGGAAAGTCTGACTAAGGATAATACAAAATGAAAATATAGACTGAATTTTTCCAAGAATTTGCTGAATTTTAAAATTATATTTAAGATTATTACCAAGACAATGCTAAATTTTATTTAATTTTTATTATTTATTTACTTTATTATTTATTTTAATTATTTTGGGGGGGTCTAGTAATTTTATTATTTAGTTATTTATTTTTAATTTATTTTTAAGTTTATTTTTTTTTTGAGAGAGAGAGAGAGAGACAGAGTGTGAGCGGGAGAGGGGCAGAGAGAGAGACAGACAGAATCTAAAGCAGGCTCCAGGCTGTGAGCTGTTACTACAGAGCCTGATGTGGGGCTTGAACCCATGGACCATGAGATCATGATCTCAGACAAAGTCAGACACTTAACTCAGCCACCCAGACGCCCCTTAATTTTTTTAATTTTAATTAAATACAATTTAGTTAACATATAGTGTAATAATAGTTTCAGGAGTAAGTGACTCATCACTTACAAATAACACCCAGTGCTCACCCCAAGTGCCTTCCTTAAGGCCCATCACCCATTTAGCCCATTATCCCCACCCTATACCCTCTAGCAACCCTCAGTTTTTTTTCTGTATTTGAGAGTCTTATGGTTTGGCAATGCTGAATTTAAAATACTCAAATTTGGGGCGCCTGGGTGGCGCAGTCGGTTAAGCGTCCGACTTCAGCCAGGTCATGATCTCGAGGTCCGTGAGTTCGAGCCCCGCGTCAGGCTCTGGCTGGTGGCTCAGAGCCTGGAGCCTGTTTCCGATTCTGTGTCTCCCTCTCTCTCTGCCCCTCCCCCGTTCATGCTCTGTCTCTCTCTGTCCCAAAAATAAATAAACGTAGAAAAAAATTAAAAAAAAAAATACTCAAATTTAAGCAGGGAATGTAGGGGGAGACTAAACTTGATGTAAAGTGATAAGGAAGAAGAACTACACTATAATAACTAAAATATATTACTTTATAGAATGGATCATTATGGATCATTATTGAAGAATTTTTATCTTGGTAAAAAACACACGTTTTGCCACCCAATAGTCCTGACATTTGTAAATGTAACTATATAAGTTTGTTTTTAATGCTACCGCACAAAGAAAAAGTGTTTCTCTGACTTTATTTTATCAATGAATGAAATAACAGAATCTTCCTTAAGTATTTATTATTCTTTTAGATGGTCAGACAATGTAAAGTTTTAAAGGTAACACATGTACTTTTTGATATATTTTTTTTTCTTTGCATGAACCCCTTAAAATAAAGTAAACTTCATCATGTTCAACCCATGGCAAACTTTAGGAAATATCGGTCCTTCTAATTAGTAGAAACAAGTTTATTGACAAAACTATAGGAAGTAGAAGTCCGATTGACAAAAATATTGTTATTGGAGAAAACATTTTTATCTATAATCTATCCAGAGTCTAAAGTCTTCCAAACAGAATATGAAGAAACTTAGTCTTTCTCTAACTTTTGAGATTATATTCTGTGTCTGATTATAGATAATTCCAATCCTTAAAAGTCAGCAGCAAAAAACTTGATCGGCAGCATTTTAATTTCTATGCAAAGGACTGTATGTTAAGAAACCACTTATGTGGGACCTTAAGCCATTTAAAACTAACATTTTATGGACAAGAGCTAAAGATGATGGTATTTTTCTGAGTTGCGACACAAACATTAATGGTTGGAATTTGGAAATATTAGAAATAAAAGAGAAATCACGAAATGAAAGAAAAACCCACAAAATATTAATCTGTCCTTTGGTTTACTCATTGGATGCATAACATGTAAAATCATTAGTGCTAACATCCATTCACTATTTACTTAGCATTACTCTGTGGTACGTACTACTTTAGGCACTTGTAATATGTAACTGAACCTAAAACTTATAGATCCCGTTTGCCTTCTTTTTGTCCTGCCTGGTTTATATTCTTTCTTCTTTTCTATCTTACTTTCTTTTGCATATATTTACTTTTATTCTCAGCTTCTTTTTACCAGTGGTTGTACAGTTTTTATTGTTTGAGTCATTAATCTAGACCTGTGCTGTATCTAATAGGGTGACCACTAGGCATAGGCGACTGTTAAATTTAACTTAAAATTTAGTTTAAAATTCAGTTCCTCAGTTTCACTAGCCACATTTTAGCAGAGCCAACAGAATTTTATGATGGATTGGATGGATGGATGGATTTTCTAACAACTGAGATGAAAAAGACTGTGCACGGAGATTAGTAATTATATTTGTACATGTTAAACTAAGGATATCTATTTGACCTCTAGGTGGAGAAATTGGGGGCAGGGAGTGAGAAGAAGTGGGCATTTGGCTATACAAGTCAGGTATTCAAGAGGGAGGTTTGTTTGAAATTTTTAATTTGGAAGTTAACAGCATACAGAGGATAGTAAAGCCCGGATGAGATGACTGAAACTGCAAGTGTAGACAGAGAAGAGAAGATAAACTGAGACACACCAAAAAGAAATATCAGGTAAGAACCTGAGGAAAGGGTGTAGGTAGGAGAGCGATGTCCTAGAAGCCAAGTGAAGGGTATGTAACAAAGGGGCAAAAGTAATCAATTTTGTCGAGTACTTTGATAAGTCATCTATGATGAGAACTGGAAATTAAGCATTGGATTTAGCAACCTAGATGCAACTGACAGAGCAATTTCTGAGGAAAATAAGAGTGAAAGCTTGATTAGAGGGTGTTTAGGAATGTATTGGAGAGGGAGTTTAGAAACAGGGTTTATAGGTGACTTTTTGAAGATTTTTGCTACAAATCAGATGGTAGCTAGCAGAGTAAATGGAGTCAAGAGAAAGAACTTTTTCACTCAGGAAACAGCTTGTTTGTATGGTGAAGGGAATGATCCAACAGGGAAGGAATACTGGTGACATAAAGGGAAAAGAGAATTGAATTGTTGGAATGGGGCACTCTTCCATTAGCAGTGGATAGTAACAGAGATCATACATGAACAAATAGATGCTAGAGGGTGTACATGAGGTGGTAGAAATTTGTGGAATTTCTCTTCTGAATGCTTGCTTTCTTCAGTAAGGTAGATCACTGAGAGTGGGCATAAGGGAAGAGATTTGGGGGATTAGGGGTTAAAGAAGAAAGTGGACTATAAACACTAAGAGTTTATGATACATAGCGGCATTGCTTGGCAATACCGAGAGTCCTTTTGAGGTCCAAGATACAAAGTAAGATAAGTCCACAGGATTGTGTGAGTTTACCCCAGCTTTCATTTGTGCAGATACAGGTGTGAAATAGGGCAGAAAAGCATTTAACATGGTTGTGGCTTTGCCAAACTGGTATGATAGAGACGTATAGGCAAGGAAATTAATCTCATAGACAAGGGAGTTACTTAAGCTGTGTAAAGCATGGAGTGAGGAACAACAAATGATAAGATGGTAGCATCTAGAGCACTGGTTCTCTGTGTGTGGTCTGGGCATTTCTGAAGATTCTCTGACATTCTTGCCAGAAATCCAAACTATTTTCATAACACTAGTAAGAGGTTACTTGCCTTTTTCACTTTCATTCTCTCATGAATCTACAGTGGAGTTTTGCAGAACTCATTATGTGTGATACCAAACAGATTTAATACAGAAACAGATATGAGAATCCATCTGCCTTCTTTTAGCTAGACATGAGAGATTTTCAAAATGCAAACAAACAGTCCACTTTTCTCCATTTTTTGTTTGAAAAATGTAGTCATTTCCCAAATGCGGGAATTGTTACTAAAATGGGTATTTATGTTTATGTGTGATCAGTTTTTTATTGCTATTTTAATAAACTTTTAAATTATTTTGTAGTTTTTCATTTTAATTTATAATGCAACAACAGCAACCAAAAAAAAAAAAAAACAATAAATATCACCCACATAATGATAGCTTTTTGGCATCTTCAGTAATTTTTAAGACTGTAAAGTGTTCCTAAGACTAAAAATCTTTTGAATTGCTAAATTAGAATAACTGGTAAGTTAAAAATATGGTTGAAATCATAGTAAAATATGGAGTGGTCTGGAAAGATAAGAGGTATTGATAAAAGAGTAGAATGCATGATACTAAGGTTTGGAAAAGATTAAAGTTATTCAATGCAAGGTCTATAGCAATAGTATCCAATAAAATTTTCTGTGATGATAGAAATGCTCTATTTCTGGGCTGTGTATATAATGGTCACTAACCACATGTGGCTATTGAGCACTTGAAATGTAGATCATGAAACTGAAAAATGAAAATTTAATGTAATAAATTTAAATATAGTCACATATATCTACCATATTGGGCAGTGCAGTATGAGACTGAATGGCTGAAATAGGTTAGAGGACAAAACTGTTGGAGAAGAATCCAGCAAACAGAGGCCAGAGGGTTGGAAGGATCAGCTCTGAATGTATTTTGTACATTGGAATCATCAAGCATTAATATATTAATAATCAAAGACTAATTTTCACAGAGCACTTAGTATGTACCCAGCTGATACCTTCACACGTATTTATTCATTTACTCATTACAGTAGTTCTGAGATTTAAGTACCCTATGTCTGTTTTACAGATGAGGAAACAGACATGTGCCTGTTAGGTAATGTATCATGCATGCACGGTGACATACAGGGAAGTTGAGGCAGATTTAAACCCAGCTACTCTGATGTTAGAATCCATTCTTTTAGACTGTACATTAAACTGCCTTTCTTATTTGAGGTTGTCTTTGCTAGTCATTAAGGCAGAATCCTACTTAAGGGGAAGCACTTAAGAAGCACTTCAGGCAAGACTTCACCAAAAGAAAATATACCATACAAACAATTTACAGGTGTGGCCTGGAAAATGCTCAGTGCATTTTTGAACCTCACCCTGAGGTGTATTGGTGGCTTAAATTCCATTTCCAAGGGAGGGTATCGACCTCACTGAAGTCACATTTTCCAATTGAGCTAATTAGCCCTCCTGGCTATTTTAGTAGTGCTGATAACTATAAACACTGGTAGGTATTTGTGATGATAACATGGAAACACTGCATAGACTCTTTCTCAGGGTACATTTAAATGTCTCCAGGCAGGAGTGGTGTTCCTTTGTCAGGCCATGAGACAATGCAACATTAATTTTACCAAGTCCTTATCAATACCAGATGATAGATTTACATTTTGCTATGAACACATTTGGATTAATGGTAAATTATAGACAATCTTTAAAGAATCCCGAAAACAGAATAAAATGATAACATAGTACAAAGAGGACTTAAACTCCTTTTTATTAAAGTGTTAAACTAAGAAAACATTAGAAATATTAATTGCTTTGAAGGAAGTATTTCATTTCCTTAATTTTTATTCCTATGTTTTGTCAAGTATTTAACATCTAAAGTAGTTACTAAATCAGAGAGGAAGAAGACTTGGAGAGTGCCAGCACTTAAAACAGGGGCTGTCCTAATGGATTCAAGCTATAAACAATTTAACAACCATGTAGATAGGAATTATTACTGCAAAAAGTGGTACTATAATTGGAAAGTAGCATACTATAAAGTCAGTAACCGGGACTAACATACAGGAATTCCATAACTGCTGGTTGAATGTAGTACCTTGGACACCGTCCTACTCAATGGAGATCTACAGGTGAACAACAAAGACATTGTCTCTGCTTTCAAGTTAAAAGGCATAGTGTTAGAAAGTTAAAGAGAACCCGAAATATTCAACCTTCTAGGCAGACTGAAATATTTGATAGTGAAGAATAGTTACGAATATAAATAAAAATCTTACAGATGTCACTTGAAAAAAAATGAGAGTAGTTTCTAGGAGAAATTTGTCAAAGGAAATGTGAGATTTGTATACACTGGCAAACAATCTTTAAAGCCCTGATATTTTTCTCTGTCTATTCAGTGACTCTAATATGATGTCGGGAGTTATTATACCCCTTTGTGCCTTTTATTTTTCCATCTGTCAGGTTATCACAATGAGTGATAGCAGTTAACAACTCTCAAAAGCATCATGAACCATGCTCACACTTCAAAGAGTTTTGGAAATAAACTTTACTACTGTTATTACCATCACAGTCTGATGCTGCTACAAGTTAGGCAAAATTTTATTGCTATAGCACATTTAATATGAATATCAACATACAGAACAGATATCATTATCTGTTATTCAAGCAGCTATTTCTAGCCGTGGTATTTATTTACAAATAAACATTCTAACCAGTTGTTATATAAACATCTCGAGTTATTTACGTTGTCTGACTAGTTCATATGAAACTCCTCTGGTTACCCAAACAAATGATAGATTATTTTGCTTCTTTATCAGGGCAATATGCTTGTTGAATTTCTTTCATAATGTGTAGGTTGATGAACCATTATGTCCATGTTGCACTCAACAAACACATTTGGTAGTGGCATGTACAGCTAAAATTAAATTGATGTGGAGTGTATATGGGCATATACAAATGATTTTTGTGACACAGCACTTAAACATTTAATTGAAGAAGCAAGAAAAATGAAGCAAAGTGTATAACATAGTCATATCATGTAGTGTGATAAATACAATTGCAATAAAATTAATGAACATCATAAAATAAAATATACTTTATTATTGATTTTTATAGTTAGATGACTGGCTGTTTTGTTTGTTCTAAGTCTTAGATCTATCAATTATATTCTCTTTAAGTGCATTTTGTTGTGGATATTTCTTGATACATACTTAGCTTATTCTTTGCTTTAGTTCATTATTGTTGTAGAACTCCATTATGAAAATTAGAATGGTTTCCTTTGGTTATCTACTTTTTGCCTTCCTATTTGGAAGTTTCTGCATAATGTGTCTGTGTGCCCTTGTTTATTGTATGGGTAATCAGTGCTTGTGATAGTCAAACTCTGAAGAGAGAGTTTTGTTGTGATAGTATTTATTTTTTAATTTAGATTGCCGTTCAGCCTAAAATCTTCATGTTGTCTGATCACCTGAATTGTTCTCTATAAGAAAGCTTATGTGGGACAGTAACAAACTATTTTGTAATAGTAGGTCAAAATAAAATGGCCTTAGACATAATATTTTTAAGTTATGATGCCATTCCCCCTTTTCCATTTAAGAATACAACTTCCTAACTGATCTAAATGTTTGTATTGGCAAACTCAGCATCATATCACATTCAAGAACAGAAAGTAAAGATTCTGGGTGAGCAACATTTCCGCATGACCTAAAATACAAGAAGATTCTCACCTTTTAGTATTTTCATGAATGTGTTAGAATTTTTAAATTTTTTTTAATGTTTTACTTATTTTTGAGACAGAGAGAGACAGAGCATTAACAGCAGAGGGTCAGAGAGAGAGAGAGACACAGAATCCGAAGCAGGCTCCAGGCTCTGAGCTGTCAGCACAGAGCCCGACGCAGGGCTCGAACTCATGGACCGTGAGATCATGACCTGAGCCGAAGTCAGCCGCTTAACCGACTGAGCCACCCAGGCACCCCTAGAATTTTTAAAGTTACAGTATATTTTACCTTAGTTTTATTTTATGACAATTGAATCCTATTATTAAAAGAGAGCTAAGGGGCACTTGGGTGACTCAGTCAGTTGAGTGTCTGACTTCAGTTCAAGTCATGATCTCCTGGTTGGTGAGTTTGAGCCCTGAATTAGGTTCTGTGCTGTCAGCAAAGAGCCAGCTTCAGATCCTCTGTCCCCTCCTGTCTCTGCACCCACCCTGCTCACTGTCTCTAGAAAAAATAAACAAACATTCAAAAAATAAAATAAAGGAGAACTACAAATTAATGATCTCTTTAAAATCATAAGTAAGGTGAGTTATTTTTAAAAGAAAAAAAAACATGAGCTAAGTCTATCCTTTTGTGTGTTAAGCTTTTGTATATTTTGTCTCTTGTAGGATTTGGTTTATTGAGCTCTTTATTCCCTAGCAGTAAAAGAAAAACATTATCTTCATCTCAAAGCATTTCTCTGCAATAGTAAGATAGCTTATTTCCTATATATTTGGGGATTTTCCATATGCAGCATATACTGAGTCTCTAAATTTCTGTATACTTGTATTAGACAATTTATTATTATTTTTATAGACAAGGTGTATATACACTTAACTTTTAACACTTCGCAAACACGCAACATTCAAAACACACACATGGGGTGCCTAGGTGGCTCACTGGGTTGAGCATATGACTCTTTATCTCAGGTCAAGTCGTGATCTCACAGTTTGTGAGATCAAGCCTGAGTCAGGCTCTGCACTGACAATGCAGAGTCTGCTTGGGATTCTCCCTCTCCCTCCCTCCCTCTCTCTCTCTCTCTCTCTCTCTCTCTCTCTCTCTCTCTCTCTCTCATTCTTTCCCCGCCCCTCCCCTGCTCACGCTCTCTCTCTCAAAATAAATAAACTTGAAACACACATGTGCACGTGCACGCACAGAAACAGAGATTTAACCATTTAGTGCCTTTTAACCTTACACTGATAATTTGTATTGTTGTGTTATACTCATATTACTGCTGCCATTACTTTGAAGAGTTTTATTCTTTGATGAGCAACTCACACTTTTGAGGAATTTGAGGATAGAGGGAGATTGGGACTTTTATAAGACAGAGCCTATAGATTATAAATTTTAACAGTAACCAAATTAGAGAAACTTTTTCTTATCGAATGACAAAAATCATGGACTGTTTAGGACAGCTCTTGGCACATACAGTGGTTGACATTACTCTTATTACATCTTTTTGGGGGATTATGAGGTTTATTTACCTTCTTTATTGATTCTTTTTTTTTTAACATTTATTCATTTTTGAGAGAGAGAAAGACAGAGTGTTAGTGGGGGTGGGGCAGAGGCAGAGGGAGACACAGAATCCGAAGCAGGCTCCAGGCCCTGAGCTGTCAGCACAAATCCTGATTCAGGGCTTGAACTTACGAATTGTGAGATCACGACCTGAGCTGAAGTCGGATGCCCAACCGACTGAGCCACCCAGGTGTGACTTCTTTATTGATTCCTTATGCTGATCAACTTCCCTTTGGCTGAGAGTGGCACGACACAGTGGACTGGCTAAAGTGCCAGAGGCTTATTCCTGACCAGATCAGAGCTGAGCTGAGCATCCAAGGGAATTTCTCCCAGAAATGACTCTCATATGCAGAGATTCTTCATCTTCAGTGATTTCATACTACCCTTTCCTGAATCAAATTTTGTCTTTCCAAGCCTAATCCATCAAGAGATCTCAGCTAGCCACGTGGTTTCAACTACCTGTATACAGTTCGCAGACCGACCCTGAATTTGGAGGGTACTTGTACCTGCCAAATAGGATAGTGTTCTGGGAATAGGCTTTTAATATTTTATTATTTTCCTGTGGGTAAGAAACTGTAATCATATAATAAACTATGTCTTAGATACCAAGTAGCAGCGTAGAAGAGTTGTTAACCAGATAACAGACCAAAACATTAGATACATATTTGATCACTCTTTCTTCTTTTTTAAAAAAGACTTCTAAGAAAGTTATCTTTATAGTAAAATCTACAAAGAAATTACATAGTTTACTAAAAGAAATTCTGGATAAAGTATTCCATTTTTTCTTTGTCTAATATAAGTGTTCTCAGTATAGGTCAAATGATTGTGCCAAAATGCCGAGATCTGTGGTGATGTCACCTAATGAGCTACCACAAACCCAGGACAGTGCCAAGTCAGATCAACAAGAACTTTGGTGTATTAATGCCAAAGCATCTTATTTCAGACTGCTTAATATTAGACTCTTTGGAAGCAATTTAAGTGTAGTTTGTGAGTTCAGAAGAAAGTCAAAGAAATCAATAAACTCAGAATACAAAGTTCTCTTTCGGAAAGTTCATGTAAATGGAGAGAATAACTTTCTACTGGTTTTTGTTTTTGTTTTTGTTTTTGCTTTTGTTTTTAAGAGCAAGAGCAAGTGCAAGTTGGGGAGGGGCAGAGGGAAAAGGAGAGAGAATCCCAAGTAGACTCCATGCCCAGCCCAGAGCCCAATGCAAGGCTCAATCTTACTACCGTGAGATCATGACCTGAGCTGAAATCAAGAGTTGGATGCCCAACTGACTGAGCCACGCAGGCGCCCCAAGAATAACTTATAAGAGGGAAATTCCTGACTTCACGGAAGCCACTTCAAGCAATATTTGTTCATACTGTGGTTGTATTTTTGTGTCCCAGTTCTCCTGAGTAGCTAAATTCACAATTATCGTTAGAATTCTCAGAGCAAGCTGTGATTCTACATTTTGGTCTGTGCTCACAGAGTCCATTGAAGACTGATTCTCTTTTGGGGCTTAAGAGACTTTCAGGTTGAAGAAAGAATGGGATGTTCCAAAAGATGAGTTATTTTGTTCCTTTATAATTTAGATATTCTAATTCCCCTGTAGTTTCATGAAGGTCAGAGATTAGCAGTTATGCAATTGACATTTCACTCAAGTACTAATGAAATGTTTGGTATGTAACAAGCTTATATACTTTATTGAGAAAAAACAAATCAAATAAATGACATTATTTTCCATTCTTCCCTTATTTATTTAATTTCAATAATAATAGGGGATATACTATTAAATTTTAATAATCCAATTTTAATATAATATGAAATATACTTTATATAATTTTTATTTTGTGATTATAGTATGTTGATAGTATATTATGATGTACTATAAAGTGTATGTTATAGCTAATATATTTTAGAAGAATGTTATATACCATCCATTATAAAACATTGACTAATAAAATATATTATTTTGTTTTATAATTGTATTAAGTATAATTAATTGTGAGTGAATTATTTATTGAGCCTATATGTAATATCACATTAATATTACCGCTTTAAAAGCTCAATTGAAGGGTGCCTGGCTAGCTCAGTCAATAGAGCATGTGACATTTGATCTTGGGATTGTAAATTCAAGCCCCACATTGGGTGTAGAAAATACCTAAAAATATACTGTTTTAAAAAATACATAATAAAAGCTGTGTTGAGTACTCATTATGTGGTAGCTACTGGGTTAAGCAGTATATAGTTCCTAATATAATCCTCAAAAGAACTTCTGATGTATTATTCCCATTTTACAGAGAAGGAAATTGAGTCAGATTAAATTGTTTGCTCAATGAGTGGAAGAGCTGGAATTCAAATCAAAGTATGTTTAATTTTAAAATGACTTCAGTGGACACATCTCTGTCTTACCAACTCATACATTTCGTCCTTCTAAGAAACACCAGTGCACAAATCTGCATTTTTAAAAGAGTGTATTTAGACTCCCAAGTGAAATCACCCAGTGCGTCACCTAACACACAAAAGCTCTTATCTCACAGCATCACCAGAATAATTATAATTATTTTAGATGACACGTGAATACTTTTTATACATTATATGTTACGCTATATTTGGAATAGCGAAACTGCTTCCAACAGCTCCCTTCACCAAGGAGAAAAACAGACGGATGCTAATATGGCTCATCATCATCATTTTTCTTAAATTCCAAATTTCAGTTGATATTAGAGTAGGAAAAGCAAGCTAATTAAAGTAGAAAAATCATTCGATTATTTTAATGCCCAAATGACAGCACTGACGGTCTGTTACCAAATGTCATTCTAACACTGGGAGTTTCTGAAACTATTATATTTAATGGAAGAGGGTGTGGGAAATGTGTAACAGGTATTGCCAACTCTGTCCAGTCTTAAAGCTACCTGCTCGGCTTTGCACTCTGATGTTTGAGCCCTGGGACATCAAAGGGGACAGAGGCCTGGATACAGTCTTCTGTTCATAAGGGGGCCCATAGCTAAAGCTTGGAGGTGCACTAATTAGCTCAGTGGGAGTACACATCACTGAACACCTTGTAACTGTGCCTTCTGCCAATCAGTATGTCACCAGTAATATTAACTGGCTGCAATTAGTAAATTATGTCCCAAATTATTTCAGTGCTTTTCGAAGGGACAGGAATTGTGTGTGTGTGTGTGTGTGTGTGTGTGTGTGTGTGTGCATGCTTATTTTGCTACAGTGTTCTGGATGTGTAGCACTGTCTCCCTTTGTTCTTTTCCATTCCTGTAATTAGATGAAGAGCGTTACTTTTTGACACGAAACAGGGGAAACCTTCCAAGATGATCTTTTCCTAAATGTGTGTCTATTTTTCCTAGATAGGGTTCTGGTTCCCTAAATCCTTTTGTTCATCTCCAAAAGTAGAGGCTTGCCATGTTCTGCTCTATCTGAATAGAAGCATTATATTTTAAATTTATTTCCTGTGTACCTTTTTTCTAAAACCTCAGAATAATTCCAGCCAAATATTCCATTGAATGCCAAGAAACCAGGAGTATAAATATCTAATTCAAGTAATTATCTCCCAGGCAATATTCTTTCAAGAAATGACATGTCAGTTCTTTGTGAAAAGGATTAAGTAATTTAAGTGTAAAAACTCTAAAATAGATAGTTAAGACTTTCCAACTTTTAAAAGTATTGTGTATTTAAATTGAATTTAAACTGAGATATGAAGATTAAAATCCCCATTATGCATTAAAAAAAACCAGTAAGAATCATATCTGTAAGGACACTAAAGACTTTTATTTTACTGTTGAAAGACACCTGTTCATTTAACTTGTAATAATGAAACATCTGTTTTTCAATTAGTATTTATAATTTAATGACATCCCAGAACAATAGGAAGGAAAAAAACCACCAAGATGTCAGACATAATATCTTTCCATTCTGAAAAGAATCATCAATGAATATCCTTTTATGATAAGTTGTCACCCAAGAAAATGGATGTATTTTAACTCAAAATTCCTAAAGCATAAAGAAAACCTTTACATAGATTAATTCAAATTTTAAAAAACTTGTAAGAATATAGCACTTATCAGTTCACCTGAAAACTTTAAAGTTGCTATAGCAAATATATAGTTCTGTTTATAATCTTATTTAATAAGACTTTCCATCTGAGGCAGGCTCAAGTGTCAGTGGTTAAAGATAGTAATGTATAAGATTACTAATAAAATAGCCATTCACTTTAAGTACAGTAATTGGTAGAACAAAAGGTAGGGAATTCTTTGGTTTCTTTTTATCTAGAGTCCAAATTTCTGCAATGGGCACTATCCTGTGTTACCTTTTTAAGATAAAGGATTTCAGTGACATTGACCAAACAGAGTTGGTCACACCAGCATGGCCCTAAAGATATATGACCCAAAGGCCTCCATGAGATGAGACAACTGTTTTCAATCTCCACTTTGGACATGCATATAGTCCTTAGGAATCTGCAAAGAAAATGGCTGGGAAATAAAAGCTTAAAAATCAACACTTTTGTAGTTATGGCTTATAAAGTTAGTGAAGAATAAAACAACTTTTGTTACGTTGGCTTTTGTTAGTAAGCATAAAGATTTGACAAGAGATTTTAAATTTAACTTTACAGGTGAATTGGTTTCATCAGTTAATCAGGAGTCAATATCCATACACATAATTTTCATAGATGTGTTAATATAGCTACTCCATAAGAGTAAAGAATGGCAAACCTTGGGGCACTTGGGTGGCTCAGTTGGTTGAGCGTCCAACTTCGGCTAACGTCATGATCTTGCAGTTCGTGAGCTGAGCCCTGCGTCAGGCTCCGTGCTGACAGCTCGGAGACTGGAGCCTGCTTCAGGTTCTGTGTCTCCCTCTCTCTCTTCCCCTTCCCCTGCTCATGCTCTGTTTCTCTCTGTCTCTCAAAAATGAGTAAACGTTAAAAAAATTAAAAAAAAATTTTTTTAATGTTTATTTATTTCTGAGGCAGAGAGACAGAGCACAAGTGGGGGAGGGGCAGAGACAGAGAGGGAGACCCAGAATCCGAAGCAGGCTCCAGGCTCTGAGCTGGCAGCACAGAGCCCGACGCGGGGCTTGAACTCACAAACCATGAGGTCATGACCTGAGCCGAAGTCGGTCGCTCAAACGATTGAGCCACCCAGGTGCCCCCCAAATTTTTTTTTAAAAAAGAATGGCAAACCTTAAGGGATAAACAAGACTAAACAGATCTTCGTTAGGTAAGGCCAAGGACTCACAAATAGAGTAAGGGCTCTAAAACATAAAATAATCCAAATCCCCTTTATATTTGATATTTTAATATATCTTTGGCTGATTGATGTTATAAAATATGTGAAACTGCGTATAGTATACTCTACACAAAGATAAGAAGTCTGATAATGGGAGAGTATGTAAATACGAGGTTATGATTCCTTTTTACTGTTGTCTCTACTATTAGAAAACACAGCCCTTTCATTCTCCTTTTACTCTAAAGCAATCATGTGTTAGGAAAGGTCAATCTTCTAACATAAGGAAAAGCTGCAAAACTTTTGTGTACCACTGATGGATTTCAGTATGGAGTCAAACTAAGTTAAAATAGTGAGTAGTTCACGAATGCCCCATGGGGCTCATTCGGTTAAGCATCCGACTCTTGATTACAGCTCAGATCATGATCTCATGGTTCCCGAGTTCAGTCTTCTCATCAGGCTCCGCACTGACAGTGAGAAGCCCGCTTCAGATTCTTTCTTTCCCTCTTTCTGCCCCTCCCCTGCTTGCATGTGTGTGTGCACACTTGCTCTCTCTCAAAAATAACATTAAAACAACAACGAAATAGCAAGTAGTTCAGATTTTTTTTTTTTTGTATATTAAGAGGGAGAAGTGAGTGGACAAGATTCCTAAAAAATTGAAATCAGGATTTGCTAAGCAAAACATGACCTCATTATGTGGCTAAATTATAATGTTCAAGTATTGAAAACATGCTAGGTAATTTAAACAGTAAAGATTCCATAGTTGTGGTTACATAGTAATTTCTACTTTGGCCGTGAATTTTATTTCAAAACCACTAGATGACTGAGGCACCTGTGTGGCTCAGGCAGTTAAGCATCTGACTCTTCATTACAGCTTACATCTTTATCTCGTGGTTCGTGATATCAACTCCCATGTAGAACTCTGCTCTGACAGTGTGGAGCCTGCTTGGGATCCTCTCTCTCTCTCTCTCTCTCTCTCTCTCTCTCTCTCTCTCTCTTTCTGCCCCTCCCCTGCTCACACACTCTCTCTCAAAATAAATAAATATTTTCAAAACAACAGCAACAGCAACAACAACAAAACACTAGATTAACAAGCAGTTATGTAGATTTGCATATGTGTATTTTGTTAGATGTCGTATGTATTCTTATGATGCATTTTTTGAACTATTAGAGCAAATTTGTATAAACCAATGGCAAATAGAAGGTTCATGTATAGACATCCCCCTCCACAGTTTTAGTTTATATGCCTTAATTTGAAGTTAAAAAGGCAAAAAAGAAAAGATGAGCTGCTAATTTCTTGTTGAGAAAATGAGATCCCTTTGCAAAATTGCTCATTTACAAAAGTACTTGAGCTGAAAATGTGAGATACCTAATCAAGGAGCTAAACACAAAGGAAGTAAATTAAGGATTCTTAATCCCAACTGTGATCTTAATTTTTAACTTAATTTTCCTTAAATTAAATATATCTTTCTATAATTTAATTTCTTCAGCTTTGAAAAGGTCATATTAATTTTACCAATTGCCACTTACAAAAATAACGTTATCACTTCAAGTCAGAAGTGTGTTCATATAAATCTTAAGAATTCAGTACAAAACTTAATGAATAGTATCACTACCTATAACAGTTTCTTTTTTTACATAGAAGTTTTAATCTAGAATTTAACTATATTTAATATTTTTAATAATATTGCCATATACTCTAAGACTTTGGGGCCAGATGTTTTTTTTTGCGGGGGGGGGGGGAGAATTCAGGATTTGCAGATTTGAAAATGTTAAATGGTGTATTTGCCATATGTTATGTCATATTTTCTCTACAATCTAGAACTACAATTCCTAATGAAACTCCTCAGAATGCCTGCAGTGAAAAATATATTACTCCCCCTATGAGTAGTCTTGATATCAATTCAGGTTAGATATTGTCACTATGTGAATTGCAGAAAGTCTATTATTTTCAAAGTATTTTGAATCTCAGAATTATGGATCAGTAATATTTATCATTTTATACACCGTTTGTTTATTCCCTGTTTAATCCTCAAAACAGTCCTGAATGCCACTTATTCCACTTTGTAGATAAGGACATTGAAATTCGAGAAAGTGGAACAGATTTGTGGATTCAAAGCCCCATTTGACTGACTCAGCCATATTATCTTTCTGCTAAGCTGTCCTACATCAGAAAAGCAAAGTGAAGGAATAATGTGGATGGAAAAGACATTTTTTCAAGCTGAAGGAAGAAAACATTTAAACCTCTTCCCACATTTAGAAATTATTAGGGGGGAAAAAAGGTGTTAGATTTGTATAAATTTTGTAATTGTGAAAAAGCACAGGATGTTTTTTGACCGTAGTCAGCTTTGGATTCGAACCCTGAGAAATCTGACATCTGCTTTTCCGATTATGCACTCTGCTCTTCTGGAGGGTATACATTCTGTTTTTGAAAAATGTGAGATTTGGTTTGATATATCAGTTTGTTTAATCAAACTCCTGGATCTCAGTAATAAAATGCATAACAAAGAAAGTTGTAACAGAAATTTGGAGCTAGACTTGAATGAGTTTAAATCTCAATTTACTAACCACATACCATGAATAATCACCAAACCTCAGATCTTTCATTGAAAAGTGGAATAATAATAGCTATCCAACAGGATTGTTTTGTGGATAAAGGAGATGGTAAGTGGTTAATAAATAGTTGGTACTCAGTAAATGGCAATCATGATAAGTCCCATTTTTAAAATGAGGAAGAAGGAATATTAAATAAGGTGATTGCCCAAGGAAGTAAGTCCCGAATCATCTCACATCCAATTTTGTTAAACAAAAGGAGAGACAGATTGAGAGATACAAAGCTGTTCTTTGAGGAAATGAATGATACATTTTCACTTTATTTCTTGAAAAGATAAAAACAAGGAACTATGTTAATGCATACCTCAGAGTCCCTCAAGAGGTGGCAGTCAAGCTTCCTAGCATCTTGAGTGGCACAATCATCTCAAGGCTCACCAGTGGCTGAAGAATCAGCATCCAAGCTCATTCACATGGGTGTGGGAAGGCCTGGTTTTTATGGGCTGTTGGACCAACGGTCTCAGTTTCTAGCTGTTGTCTACAGACCTTCCTCAGTTCCTTGCCAATGGACCTCTCCATAGGGCAGCTCATTATGTAGAAAGTGGCTTCTCCCAGAGCAAGTGATATGAGAGCGAGCAAGAAAAAGAGAGCAAGAGAGAGAATGTCCAAGATAGAAACCATAATCTTTTATAACCTAAACTATGAAGTGACATACCATTACTTCTCCATAGCATACTGATCATGAGACCAACTCTGGTTCAATGTGAAATGGTATTACATAGGGTATGCATTCCAGGGGGCAAAGTTATTGGAGACTGTGTGGGAGGCTGGATAGTTTTTGGTGCATCCTCAAAAAAGTACTGAGAATGCTCAAGTAGAAAAAGTTATCTTCATATTTGGGAATCCAACGTGTATGCTGAAGTAATATGTTAAAATGCTTATCACAGTATCTGCCATTATTGGTATTCAATAAATAATAATTTCCTTCACTTTTGAGTTATATAATATTAAATAAGAAATTCAGCTCTTTAGAAAAGTTTGTAGTTACATAAGCTTCTTTATTTTGCTATTGTGAAGTGAAAATAAGAACAAAAATATTGAATTGTTGCAATTATTTCATAATAGCCTTTCTATAAGCCAATATTGGACATGTTCTTATTCTAATTTTTGCATTATCTAATTTTGCATTATCACCCAATGATTTATTTTAAGGACTTTTTAATATTCTTATTTATTTTTGAGAGAGAAACTAGAGAGAGACAGAGACAGAGTGTGAGCAGGGGAGGGGCAGAGAGGGAAGGAGACACAGAATTGGAAGCAGGCTCCAGGCTCTGAGCTGTCAGCACAGAGCCAATGCAGGGCTTGAACTTACGAATTGTGAGATCATGACCTGAGCAGAAGTTGGATGCTTAACAGACTGACCCACCCAGGTGCCCCTATTTTAAAGTTTTTTTTTTTTAAAGCCACGTCCAACTTGTGAGGGCATTTTGTATTTTGCTAGATATCATGTCAACACTCCTATCAACTGGACAAACAAAAGCTCCAATATGTTGTAGTGTAGCGGGATTCTCCCACAGTCTTGACACTGACGCTTTTCTTTCCAGGAAGCAACTTTATTTCCTGCTGGCACTGCTCATTGGGGTTCATACTCAAAGAACTGAGCCCCGAACACCACGTGGCATAGTTTTTTATACATTTTTACTTTTTTGTCTCTCATATATGGTAACACACAAACATGTAGTCTGATTAAGTGATCTCCTGTTACAAGGTTGTGAGGGATGTTGTCACGTGAGTGTAACCAGGTTGCCTTGAGGTTTTTTGTTTTGTTTTGTTTTGTTTGTTTGTTTTTCCCTTAGGGCGGGGACCCTACCATAGTAGGGCTTTTCTTTCACTTGGCTCCAAAGCAAGTGATCAAGTAAATGAAGGATTTACTCTAGGCGTTTCATTATTTAGGACAAAGGACTGGTTTCAACCTCCACTCGATGTAGAGGTGGGATTACTAGTAGTCTGCATGCTTTTGTGACTATCAGAATTGTATGTAGTTAAGCTTCTGATTTATGGAGCAGTGAGCCTGCAGTTGGGCCTTTGTGAAGCCGTATTTTAACTTAAAAAGGTATTGTTAAAATTGCTCAACAACACAAATCAGAACAGTATAAACAAAGGAATTTTGTATGTAATAGAATCCCAGTGCTCAATGGTACTTTTATTTCCCAAACACCACGGATATAAATGCTAATTGATAATGGTAGATATGAGCTCTTCTTCCCATTTTGTATGATAAGTGTTACAGAAATTGCAGAGAATACACCAATCAATGTATTGAATGTAGTGAATACGAACCCCACATCCAAGTTTGGTGAGGTTATGGTTTCTAGAAAGGGAGAACTATAAACACAAACTGCATAATGAGAGATGCCAGTCATACCCTGGAGGTCTGAGCCTGGATGCAAAATAATTAGCTTAAGCACTTGTTTGAATTGGTTTTGAACAAATGCATTGTTCAAAGTGAATGCAATTTTCTTGTTCCAGGAAGAGCACACAATTAAAATTTGAGTGTATGAGAGGGGAAAAAAAGGCCCAGTTTGGAGTATTGCTGGATGATAAAATAATCTAAAAATGTTTAATCTCAGAGATCTGTTTTTCTATTACTACCCCTCCCCTTTTCTTTCTAATCAAATGATGGGGAGAAGAAACTCAATTTTAATGAGTTAATTTTCTGTGTCTGGCTTTTGACATATCTTGTTCAAATATTATGATGCAAATATTATGATGAGCTATGCCTTTTTATTACAAATAAGGAAGATTAGGCTCTGAGATATTAAGAAATTTGCCTGAGGTTACAAAGTAACAAGGAAGCCAGATTGGTCTGACTCCAAATCCTATGTTTTTAATCCACTCACCCTTCTGCATTCCTGACTGTTTGAAAATATGTTGGTGATCATCAAAAGAAGCCACCTCAGTGTCTGAGTATTTATCATTAAGAAAATGAATTTAAAATATATCATTTTATGGTGTTCTGTAAAACATTGCAAAAGAATTAAATATCTTTTAAAATAACAATAGTTATTCATAACTTTATCACTATGGAAAACTAAAGAATATATTTGAATATTTTTTTTAAGGTCACAGATTTTCATGGCATAGAAATTCATTACTCATAAGCTTGGCAGTTTTCCACAATAAAGATTTATATGCAGAGGTGGAGTGTTCCTATTCTTCAAGGAAATAAAAATGATTAATCAACCAAATGATCTTTCTTCTAGTAAAACATCTGGTGTTGTATAAATATAATAAACATTAGAAATAGGTTGGCCGCTGTGAGCTTTGACAGATCACTGTGAAATAGAGGGAGAGGTCCTTCTCTATTCTAAATATAAAATTTAACAAAAAATCCTCTTACCATCTGGTTCTGGACTAACATTGGTATATACACTGCTCATTGATATTTTTCCCAAGTGAAAGATATTCTTCATCAAATTGTGGAATCTATTCTCCTGGGGTGTATATAATTAACTTGTTGAAATTTAGATACTCTAGAGACACAGAATCATTACTTCTGAAAGACCATACTGACAGCCAAGTAATAGAATAAGTCATCCAGTAAATTTACAGTTGAAAAGCTTATATAAGGTCAAAATTGGTAACTGGATGAAATTACCTGGGATAATTGAGAGATCAGATGTAGATCACATGTATTAACAACTTCATTTGCATGAATTATAGAACTATATTACCTATATGTTAAAATGTATTTTATTATAAATAGTTAGAAATTAAAGTTTGCTCATGAATTAGAATTGATTTTCTTTATATACAACTGAAAATATTGTATAGCTTAAAAAATTAGTCACACATTGCTTTTAACAACCATACTTGAAGACACTTGAAAATATAATTTTCTTAAATATACAAATTATAAAATCCAAATTATTAATTATAGAATAAGGCATATATCACTTTATTAAAACTTCATCAAATACACTATTTTTCACACCATTATCAAATTAAAAAGATATTAAAACCAAGTAGCAAAATTCAAAATATACATGCATTTTCACCTGCCAAATGAAAGTGTCCCAGACTTAATTATACAGATTTTAACCCTTTTTTTTTTCTTTTACTGATGTCTGCTTGACATATATATTAGTTTCAGGTGTATAACATAGTGACTTGACATTTGTATACACTGAAAAATGACCACAATAAGTCTTATTTCTCTTTCATCATGCTAAATTACATAATATACAATACAACATTATTAACTATGGTCACCATAATGTACATTACATCCCCATGACTCATTTATTACATGACTGGAGTTTGTACCTCTTGACACCCTTCTCCCATTTTACCTAACCCCCAGGCCCCTCCCCTCTGGCAACCACCAGTCTGTTTTCTGTACCTATGGGTCTTGTTTTGTTTTGTTTGTTTTGTTTTTAGATTTCACATATAATTTAAATCATACAGTATTTGTTTTTCTCTGACTTATTTCACTTAGCATAATACCCACAAGGTCCATCCATTTGTCACAAATGGCAGGATATTTTTTTATGCCTGAGTAGTACTCCATTGTGTGTGTGTGTGTGTGTGTGTGTGTGTGTGTGTGTGTGTGCATACCACATCTTCTTTATGCATTCATCAATCAGTGAACACTTTGGTTGTTTCCAATCTTGGCTATTGTGAATAATGTTGAGGTGAACATAGGGGTACATATATCTTTCCAAATTAATGATTCCATTTTCTTCACATAAATACCCACAAGTGGAATTGTTGGATCATATGAGAATTCTATTTTTAGTCTTTTGAGAAACCTGCATTCTATTTTCCATAGTGACTGCGCCAATTTACATTCCTACCAACAGTGTAAGAGTTCCTTTTTCTCCATACCTTTGTCAATACTTGTTATTTCTTATCTGTGTGGTAATAGCTATTCTGGCAGGTATGAGATGATATCTCACTGTAGTTCTGGTTTGCATTTTTCTGATGATTAGTGATGAACGTCTTTTGTGTACCTGTTGCCCATCAGTTTGTTTTCTTTGGAAAAATATCTATTCACCTCTTCTGCTCATTTGTGAATCAGATTGTTTATCATTGAGTTGTAGGGGTTCTTTATATGTTTTGGATATTAACCCCTTACTGGATATATGATTTGCAAATATCTTCTCCCATTCAGTAGGTCACTTTTTTGTTTCGTTGATTATTTCTTTTGCTGTTCAGAAGTTCTTTATTTTGATGTAGTCCCATTTGTTTATTTTTGCTTTTGTTACCATTGCTTTTGGAGTGAAAGCCAAAAAAATATCTCCAAAGGTAATGTTGAGGAACTCACTGCCTGTGTTTTCTACTAGGAATTTTGTGGTTTCTGGTCTTATATTCAAGTCTTTAACCCATTTTGAGTTAACTTTTGTATATGGTGTAACAGAGTGGTCCATTTTTATTCCTTTGTATGTGCCTGTCCATTTTTCCCATCACCATTTATTGAAGAGATTGCTCTTTTTCCATTGTATATTATCCCCTCTTTTGTCATAAATTAATTGACCATATATATGTGGGTTATTTCTGTGCTCTTTTTCCTGATCCATTGATGTGTGTGTGTGTGTGTGTGTGTGTGTGTGTGTGTGTGTGTGTGTGTTTTCCAGTACTACATTGTATTATTAATAGAGCTTCGTCATGTAGTTTGAAAACAAGGAGCATGATGCCTCCAGCTTTGTTCTTTTTTCTTAAAATTTCCTTGGCTTTTCAGGATCTTCTGAGGTTCTCTATAAATTTTATAACTGTTTGGTCTAATTCTGTGAAAAATACTATTGTGAGCTTTATAGTGATTACATTGAATCCATATATTGCTTTGGGTAATATTGGACATTTCAACAATATTAATTCTTCCAACCCATAAGCAAGGAATAGCTTTTCTTTTCTGTGTCTTCAATTTCTTCTATTAGTGTCTTATAGTTTTTAGTACAGGTACAGGTCTTTCACCTCTTTGCTTTAGTTTATTCCTAGGTATTTTATTATTTTTGCTGCAGTTGTCTCTTTCTCATAGTTCATTGTTAATGTGTAAAAATGCAACACATTGTTATATATTGATTTTGTAGCCTACATCTTTACTCAATTTATCTATTAATTCTAAAAGGGTTTTTTGGTGGAGTCTTTGAAAGGCTATTCTGTGTATAAAATCTTGTTGTCTACAAAGAGTATCAGTTTTACTTCTTTTTTTTTCCAATATGGATGACTTTATTTATTTTTTTTTCCCTGCCTATTTGCTCCAGTTTGGACTTCCAATACTATGTTAAATGAAAATGGTGAGAGTGGGCATCCTTGTTTTGTTCCTTATCATGGAGGAGAAATTTTCAGTTTTTTGACATCACTTATGATATTAGGTATGGGCTTGTCATGTATGGCTTTTATTATGTTGAAGCTCATTTCCTCTAAACCCACTTTATTGAGATGTTTTATCACAAATGGGTAGTGAATTTTGTCAAATGCTTTTTCTGCCTCTATTGAGATGATCATTTGATTTTTATCTTTCATTTTATTAATGTGGTATAACATGGCCCTTGTTTGTCAGGGGTTGAATCGTCCTTGCACCACTGGAAATTATGCCACTTGATCATGGTGTATGATCTTTTTAATGCATTACTAAATTCTTGTTGAGGATTTTTACATCTATGTTTATCAGGGATATTGGCCTATAATTTTCTTTTATTGTGCTGTTTTTGTCTGGTTTTGATATAAGGGGTAATACTTGGCTTGTAGAATGAGTTTGGAAGCAGAATTCTCTCCTTTTCAATTTTTTGAAAGCTTTTGAAAAGAATAGCTGTTAAATTTTCTTTGTTTTGTAGAATTCCCAGGTGAAGCTGTCTGGCCCTGGACTTTTGTTTGTTAGAGATTTTTAATTATTGACTCAATTTCCTTGCTAGAAATGGGTCTCATCAGGTTTTTACTTTTCCATGATTCAATCTTAGAAAATTGTGTATATTTCTAAAAATGTATCCACTTCTTCTAGGTTGTCCAGTTTGCGGTGTATCATTATTCATAGTAGTTTCTTATGGTCCTTTGTATTTCTTTAGCTATCTGTGGCGACTTCCCCCCTTTCCTTTCTGATTTTATGTATCTGTGTCCTCTGTATTTTCTTACTGAGTATAGCCAAAGTTTTATCAATTTTGTTTACCTTTTGAAAGAACAAGCTCTTAGCTTCACTGATCTTTACTGTCTTTTTAGAATCTATATTATTTATTTATGCTCTGATTTTTATTATTTCCTTTCTTCTACCAACTTTGGGCTTCACTTGTTCCTCTTTTACTAGCTCCTTTAGGTGTAAAGTTAGGTTGTTTATTTGAAATTTTTCTTGTTTTTTTTTTTAAAGATTGTTTTAAAACTATTTATTTTGAGAGAGAAAGAGAGAGAGAGAGAGAGAGAGAGAGTGTGTGTGTGTGTGTGTGTGTGTGTGTGTGTGTGTGTGTGTGTCTGTGTGCTGGCATGCGTGGGAGAGGAGAAAGAGAAAGACAGAGAATCCTAAGCAGGCTCCTCTCTGTCAGTGCAGAGCCTGATGAGGGACTTGAAGTCATGAACCATGAGGTCATGACCTGAGCCAAAATCAGGAGTCAAATGCTCAACCAACTGAGCCACCCAGGTCCTCCATATTTTTTTGTTTTTTGAGGTAGGCCTGTATTCCTATGAGCTTCTCTCTTGGAACTGCTTTTGCTGCACCCTGTAGAGTTTGGGATATTATATTTTCATACAATATTTTATATTTTTATTTCTCTTTTGATTTCTTCATTGACCCTTCGGTTGTTGAATAGCATGTTGTTTAATCTTAACATATTTCTGACTTTTTCAGTTTTATTTTTTGTGATTGACTTCTAGTTTTCTACGACTGTGGTCTGAACGATGCTTGATATGATTTTAATCTTAAATTTATTGAGACTTGTTTTGTCTCCTAATATATGATCTATCCTGGAGAATGTTCCATGTGCACTTGAGAAAAATGTGTATTCTTCTGCTTTTAGATGGAATGTTCTGTATGTCTTTATTAAGTCCATCTACTCTAACGTGTCCTTTAAGGGTGATGTTTCGTTACTGATTTTCTGTCTGGATTATCTATCCATCGACCCAAGAGAGGTATTAAAGTCTCCTAGTATTAATGTATTGCTGTCAGTTTCTCCATTTAGGTCTGTTAATATTTGCTTTATATAATTAGATTCTCCTATGTTAGGTACATCAATATTTACAAAGGCTTCTCTTCTTGCTGGCTTGAACGCTTTATCATTATGTAATGTGCATTTTTGTCTTTTATTCCAGTCTTTGTTTTAAAGTCAGTTTTTTCTATAAGTATAGCTACCCCACCATTTTTATTTTTGTTTCTGTTTGCATGAAATATCTTTTTTAATCCCTTCACTTTCATTCTGTGCATTTGCTTATGTCTGAAATCTGAAGTGAATCTCTTATATACAGCATATAGAGGATCTTGTTTTATTCATTCAGTCACTCTGTGTCTTTTCATTGGAGAAAATACTCCATTTATGTTTGAAGTAATTATAGATAGGTATGTACTTATTGCCATTTTGTTAATTGTTTCTTGCTGTTTTGTAGTTCTTTTCTCTTTTTTTCTTCTTCTCTTGCTCTCTTTCTTTGTGATTTGATGACTTTCTTTAGCTTTATGTTTAGATTCTAGTTTCATTTTCTTTTGTGTATCTACTATAGGTTTTTGTTTTGTGTTTACCATTATCTTTATGTATATCAGGCTGTATATATACCAGCCTATTTCAAGTTAGTAGCAAGTTAAGTTTGAACACATTCTACAACTCTACATTTTTACTCCTTTCTTCCCACATTTAATTTTTCACACCACATTTCACATTTTTATTTTGTGTATCCCTTAACTAATTCTTGTAGTTAGACTTACTTTTACCACTTTTTTCTTTAACCTTCCTGTTAACTTTGTAAGTGATTAGTCCATGACCTTTACTGTGTATTTATCAGTGATTTCTTCACTTTCATGTGCTTTCTCATTACTAATTAGTACCTTTACTTATCTGCTTAAGATGTTTCTTTAGTGGGGAGTCTGGCGGCTCAGTCACTTAAGCCTCTGACTCTTGATTTTGGCTCAGGTCATGATCTCACAGTTCGTGAGTTCAAGCCTCACATCAGGCTCTGCGCTGACCACATAGAGTCTGCTTGGGATTCTCTCTCTCCCTCTCTCTCTCTCTGTCTCCCTATCTCTCTCAATAAATAAATAAACATTAAAAAAAAGTTTCTTTATTTTCTTACATAAATGTTTCAGTGGTGGTGAATTCCTTTAGTTTTTGCTTACCTGGAGAAGTCTTTATCTCTGCTTCAATTCTGAATAACTTTGCTGGGTAATTTGGTTAGAAGTTTTTTGTTTGTTTGTTTTTGTTTGGCTTTTAGCACTTTGCATATATCATGCCGCTCCCATCTGGCTTGCAGTTTATGTGGAAAAATCTGCTTTCAGTATTACAGGGGTTCGTTCCCCTGTACATAACAAGCTGTGTATCTCTTGCTGTTTTTCTTTCTTTCTTTCTTTCTTTCTTTCTTTCTTTCTCTCTCTCTCTCTCTCTCTTTCTCTCTCTCTTTCTCCAGGTTTTTATTTAAATTATAGTCAGTTAACATACAGTATAACATTGGTTTCAGGAGTATAATTTAGTTATTTTATTATATTTATATTATATTTAAGTTATATTACATTTAGTTATTTATATTAACACCCAGTGCTCATCACAAGTGCCCTCCTTAATATCCAGCTCCCACCTCCTCCCCTGCATCAACCCTGTTTGTTCTTTATCATTAAGAATCTCTTATGCTTTGCTTCTGTCTCTCTTCTTTTTTCCCCTTCTCATATGTTCATCTGTTTTTTTTTATTCCACATATGAGTGAAATCATATGGTATTTGTCTTTCTCTGACTGATTTATTTCACTTAACATGATATACTCTAGCCCCATGCACATCATTGCAGATGCAAATGGCAAGATTTCATTCTTTTTGATGGCTGAGTAATATTATATATATATATATATATATATATATATATATATATATATATATCTCCATTCACTGGTCAATGGATACTTAGATTCTTTCATTTAGTTTGGCTCTTGTTGATAATGCTGCTGTAAACATTGAGGTGCATGTACCCCTTCAAATCTATATTTTTGTAACCTTTGGGTAAATACCTAGTAGTGCAGTTGCTGGATCATAGGGTAGTTCTGTTTTTAACATTTTGAGGAACCTCCACACTAGTTTGCATTCCCACCAACATTGTAAGAGGATTCCCATTTCTCTGCATCCTCACCAACATCTGTTGTTTTCTGTGTTGTTCATTTTAGCTACTCTGACAGGTGTGAGGGGGTATCTCATTGTGGTTTTGATTCATATTTCCCTGATAATGAGTGATGTTGAGCATCTTTCATGTGTCAGTTGGCCATCTGGATGTCTTCTTTGGAAAACTGTGTGTCCATGTCTTCTGCCCATTTCTTCACTGGATTATTTGTTTTCTGGGTGTTGAGTTGATAAGTTCTTTATAGATTTTAGATACCAATCCTTTATCAGATATGTCATTCTTGCTACTTTTAAGATTCTCTCTTTATCTCTAACTTTTCAATTTTTAATTATAATGTGCTTTGGTATGATTCTCTTTAAGTTCATCTCTTTTAATAATCTCTAGGCTTCCTGTATCTGGATGTCTATTTCCTTTCCCAGGTTAGAGAACTTTTCAGCAATTATTTCTTCAAATAATTTCTTTCTGTACCTTTCTCTTTCTCTTCTCCTTCTGGGAACCCTATTATGCAAATGCTGTTCTGCTTGATATTGTTCCATAATTCACTTAAGCTGTATTCACTTTTCTTTTCTTTTTTTTTTTTTCTCTCTCTCTCTTTTCTTTCTCTTGCTCTGTTTGGGTGAATTCCAGTACCCTGTCTTCCAGGTCACTGATCCATTCTTCCACTTCATCTGGTCTGCCTTTGAATTCTTTTAGTGTATTTTTCAGTTCAGTTATTGTATTCTTCAACTTTGTGACTTCCGTTTGGTACTTTCTTACAGTTTACATCTTTTGTTGAAGTTCTTACTATGTTTACCTATTCTTCTCCTGAAATCAGTGAGCATATTTAATGGCCATTAATTTGAACTTTTTATCAAGCAAATTGCTTCCCTCCATTTCATTAAGTTTTTTTTTGAGAGGAGTGTTTATCTTGTTCTTTTTTTTCGAACACATTCTTCTATTTCCTCATTTCACTTGACTGTTTTTATATATTAGGTGAAAGGACTCATTCCCATTCTTGAAGGAATGGTCCCAAGAATGTGGAGTGTGTGTTATTCCGTTCAGTGTGTGCAGTGCCCTGGGGTGGTAGCCTGCCAAGAACAGTCTCTTCGGTTGTTTCCAATTGGTCGTATGTGGCAAAGAAATGAAAGCGTCCCTGGTCACCAGAGCCAGGCATTCAAAGGATATCCCCTGTGTGGAGCATGCATGCCAACTAAATTTAGTGGGACAGGGCCATGGGAACACCAGGCTGGAGTGCACCTTCCCATTGGGTTTAGCATATCAGGGGAGACAGGGGAGGCCTGCTTCATCATGGGTTCACCAGGTGTATCAGGGTGGAGCCACAGGAAAGCAACAGGTCTGGGCAAGCAGTGCTAGCAAGATAGGAGAAGAGTACAAAATTGGTGCCTGCCAGTGCCTCTGTCCTTAGATAGTTCCAACAGACCCCTCCCCCTCCAGCAAATGCTTTAAGATTAACCAGTGAATCTTTTTCACATATTGTGTAGGCACTTTTCAACCTGCTCTTTCTGTATTATGCCCTAGAGTAGATAAGTCTGTGCATGAGAACTCAAAGGGTAATTCTCAGGGTTTTTTTATATCCCTTTGTTTCTCCTGAAAATAAGTTCCATTGGTTAGATGTTTGGGGGGCTTATTTCTCTAGTACAGGTCCCAAGAGCTGGGGTGCCTGTTGTGGGGCTCAAGTTTCTAACTCCTCGGAGATATGCTCCGCATATCTTATTTGTGAGTTGTTATAATTTGTTGTGCCAGGGGTGAGTTTTTTTGTGAGAAGGCATCACTACCTTTTCTACCTGTTTTGGTGTGTCGTTTTTCTCCTTTGTTGGAGAGGATTTGTTCAGCTCGTTTTCAGGAATTTTTCCAACAGAATTGTTTTATGTATAGCTATTGATTTGGTGTGTCCATGAAGGAAAGTGAGTTCAGGGTCTTCTTATACTACCATTTTGAGTCACCACCCCTATTTTTAACATAACTCTTTTTCTTAACCAAAAATAATACCTGGTGTTACATTTAATTTTGATGTCACTGAATAAATAAAGCAGAAGGAAATTTTGTCATTATTGCTTTCAAAATTGTTCTTTAGAGCTCTTTTTAACCATATAACTATATACATATTGTACAGCCAGATGAACTTCACATGAGAAAAATGCCCCAGATCACCTTTTATAAATATAAATGGTATACTCAAACAACTACTTACAAGTTCATACTCAATAAATATAACAATAACCAGAAGTCTGAAGGCATATTTTATGATTATTAAGTTATCACAATGAAATGAAATTACCTGGTATTTTGCTGGATAATTCAACTAGAAGTAGGGTAGAGTTGTTCACTACATATTTTCACTTTTTAAGTTTTACTGTTACTAGTAAGAATTTTAGAAGTGAGATAAAGCCATTTAAAAATCAATTTCTAGGGAAAAGTTTTTAGAGATATGTTTATCTAAATATGATACAAAGAAATAACTAGAAGAAAACAAGTATTGGAAGAACACAGAGCCATGATCAAACATTTGCAAAAATGAATATGTTACATTTTAGTAAATTAGTTAAGGTGAATGTCCTGCTTAAAGAAGTATTTTCTTATAGCATCAATTTAAGTTGGTCAAACTAAAATTTTAAAAATTAAAATAAGGTAAGAACAAACCTTTATATTCTCAATCAAATAACAATAACTGGCATTTATTGAGTGCTTATTTGTGTCAGGAACTGTAGCAAACCAGCATCTTTTATTCATTATCTCATTACCTTTTGTCTTCCTCTCAGTAGCATAAAGTAGGCACCTTAGTTATTTGTATTTCAGAGTTGCGGAAACTGGAACTTAGTGGGACAGTTCATTCAGATCAGCAATGAAGTGAAAGAGTCAGCAGTGAGATACATTGCTTATTCTGGAGCCCACGGGCTTCGGTTCTGTGCCAGGCTGCCCCTTCAAATACATTTGGTAAAATTATGTTCTCATTCAATTGGAAATTACATCCTAAAAATGTCTACTTCTTAGGAAAAAGAAATTGAATACTTTTGAGGAAAGAAAAGAGGCCAAGATCAGAATAATGAGAAGGAAACAACACTGCTCTGTGAAGCTAGACATAAGCCTGGAATAAAGGCAGAAAAAGAATGACTATTGAAATAACCAAAGTGAAGAATGATGGGATTTGAAAGCAGAGATGTGATGATAGAAAAAGTGATGAGGGAAAGTATTCAAGAAATATTTAGGAGATAAAATTTGTGGAACTTTGTATGGAACAAATTTGGATATTGGATGAGGCAGGGTTTGACAGTAAGTCTCATATTATTTTGATTTATTGAAACTTTTACTTAAATCTAACCATCCTTACCCATGTAAACACCCTGAAATAGAATTTTCATGTAAATCCCATAGGGAGGGAAGTTTATGTACCTACAAAAAGATCCAATGCTTTCTTAAAGCTTCTCATCTTATTACCGTTGAATCTGTGTTATGGACTAAATATTTAAGTCCCCACAATTCATGTTGAGATCCTGCTTCCCAGTATTATGGTAGGAGGAGGTGAGGTCTTTGGGAAGTAATTAGGGATAGATGAGAAAATGAGGGTGAAGCCCTCATAAATGGAATTAGTGCCCTTATAAGGGTCACAGAGAGCTTGCTTTCTCTCTCTACTCTTCACCAGGTGAGGAAACAAGAAGTAGCCAGTCTACACCCCAGAACAGTGTTCTCACCAGTACCTGACCATTCTGGTTGGCACTATTTTAAGCCACCCTGTTTATGGTTATAGCAGTCCAAAATAACTAAGAGTCTTCTTTTTTTTACATTGCCGACACACTCAATGTTGCATGTGAAAAGTATTCCTTTTAAACTCCCTGTGATCAGTGAGCACATTTCCATTTCAGGGGAAGTTTTGAAAGACTAGTCTCTATTACTTCTTGCATTAAATATACATTTTTGAGAGCCTTTTCCTATGGTGAGTATTTACACATTTGAATCATTACAGAGATAGTTAAGGTTTGTGAAAAAAGTAGAGATTGAGAAAGTTTATTGCCTGCTACCTATGCCACATTTTCTTTAGATCTTCTAAAGATTTTCTTTAGATCTTTATAACTCTAATAATTTGTACTAGAGTTCTCCAGAGAAATAGAATCAATAGGATGGATATATATATATATCCATATATATATATATATATATATATATATATATATATATATATGGAAAGAGATGTACTTCAGGAACTCTTATGATTGTAGAAACTAGAAGTTCAAAATTCCAATAAGAGTTGATGCTGCAGTCTTAAGTGTAAAGGTAGTCTAGAGACAGAATTTCTTTCTTTTCAGGGTTTCAGTATTTTTTCTTAAAGCCTTCAACTGAGTGGATGAAGCCCACCATGTTATGGAATATAATCTACTTTACTCAATGTCTACTAATTTAAATGTTAATAACATGTAAAAAGAACCTTTACAACATTTACACTGGTATTTGAGCAGACAAGAGGGCAGCATAGTCTAGCCAAGTTGACACTTAAAATTAACTGTCTCGTCATTCTTCTGGGCCCACCCATTTGTTTCCTGACATTGATGTGCCTTTCACTCTGAAGGCAAATAATTAGTTACTTATACATCATTTTATGCTTCCTATGCGTTTTTAATATGTCAGTAAAAAAGTGATTAACTTAGTACACTACATTCTTTCTGATTAGAGGCTAGTGCATCAAGTGAGACCCATCAGAACCAATTTATACTTAGTATTTTCTATTTACATAAATGTTATGCCAATATTTATCTGAGATGCAAGAGAATTCTATTTCTAAGCCATGAGAATCATTGATTATATAAAACACTTTGTCAGGATATTATAATTTTAGGAATGTATACAACAGTAGTTTTCTTTGATAGAGAAGCTAAAAATACCATTTTTTAACAGGAAATAGATTTCTTTTTCTTATGTACTAATTCATGGCAAAAAAATTATAATTTGCTTTTATTCTATTTGAGGACCCAAATAAATTTTCTTAACAAATAGAGATCAAGAAAGCTTAATGTAAAATGTAACTAACCTGAAATTATATAATTAGATTCTGTTCTGCATAGAATTTTATCAAGTCTTTGATAATATTGATATCTCATGATTATGCACATATGTAAAAGAAGGAAAGTTTATTTTCACCAAAAAAATCTTTAAGAACAGAATTTGAGGGGATCTGAGTGGCTCAGTCAGTTCAGCATCCAACCCTTGATTTCAGCTCAGGTCATTTTCTCACAGTTCCTGAGTTTGAACCCTGTGTTGACTATGTTGACATTGTGGAGCCTGCTTAGGATTCTCTCTCCCTCTCTCCCTGCCACTCTCTGCTCATGCTCACTCTCTCTCTCAAAATAACTAAATTTAAAAAGAGAATTTGAAAAGCTAATATACAAATTTGAGGAATTTTTTATTATGAAAATTTATAAACATTTATATAAGTTGAAAACAATCATAAACATTTTAGCATGTATCATTAAAATTTTCAATATTTGTTTACATTTCCTTTTCATGTAAAATTTATACACAATTAAATGCACAAATATTAACCATACAATCCTATAAATTTTGACAAATGCATAGGAGTGTGTATACAAATAGCTATTAAACATTGCCATTCATCCAAAAGTTCCCTCTTGCTCCTTGCCACTCAGTCTTCACTCCCAGCCTTTAGTAGTTAATCACTGTTCTGACTTTTTCTTTACCATAGACTCCTTTTGCCTATTATAGAATTATACATAATTAGAATCATACAGTTCGTGTGTTCTTTGTGTAAGACTTCTGTCATTCAGCATATCTTGACAAATTTGTGACTATAAATATATTAATGTGTATGTATGTGCTTTCTTTTAAGTTTTGGCATTTTGGCAAGTGTATTTTCATGATTCAGAACACACCCATTAGAGAAATACTACATATAATGTATCTAATACTAGGTTTTGGCATTTTGGCAAATTTATTTTCATGATTCATTAACACACGCATTAGAAAAATACTACATATAATTTATCTAATACTTGTGAGCACCTATAGTAGATAGGCCAATGTATTTCCTTTTTAAATTTATTCAATGGCTGTATATTTGGGAATTTACAGTTTAATTGGAGAAACATGAGTAAGTCAGAAATACCATTCTATTTGTTAAAGTTAGGCACAAACGACTATCAAAGCCACAGACAGCTACGTAAAAGAATGAAAGTAGGGGTCAAAAGAATGAAAACCTGGTGACTCAGTCAGTTAAGTGTCCAACTCTTGATTTCTGCTCAAGTTGTGATCTCCTGGTTCGTGAAACTGAGCCCTGTGTTGGGCTCTGCGCTGACAGCTCAGAGCCTGCTGGGATTCTCTTTCTGCCCCTCCCCTGTGCTCTCTCTCTCTCAAAATAAATAAATGAACATTTTTAAAAAAGACATAAATTAAGATCTGAAACCATAAACTCCTAAAGAAAACGTAGGCAGTGATTTCCTTGAGATTGGTCATAGAAACATTTTTCTGGATATGTCTCCTCAGAGAAAGGAAACACAAGCAAAAATAAAGTATTGGACTACACCAGAATAAAAAGCTTTTTTGCACATTGAAGGAAACAAAGCATACTACTAAGTGAGAGTAAATATTTGCAAATGATATAGCCAATAAGGGGTTAATATCCAAAATATAAAGAACTTATGCAATTCAGTGTCAAAAGAAAAAAGCAAACAAAAACAAAAACCAAATGATCTGATTTAAAAATGGGCAGGGGACCTGAATAGATGTATTTCCAAAGAAGACATACTGCTGGCCAACAAACACATGAAAAGGTACTCAACATCAGTAATCATGAAGGAAATGCAAGTAAAACCCTCAATGAGATATTACCTTACAGCTGCCAAAATGGCTAAAAAAAAAAAAAAAAAAAAAAAAAAAAAGATGAGAAATAACAGGTGTTGGCAATGATATGGAGATAAAGGAACTCTTGTGCTGTGTTAATTGGAATGCAAATTGGTGCAGCCACTGTGGAAAATAGTATGGAGCTTCCTCAAAAAACTAAGAATAAAATTTCCATATAATTCAGTAATTCCACTACTGGATGTTTACCCAAAGAAAATGAAAACACTGATTCCTGTATGTACCTGTACATTTACTGCAGCATTATTTACAGTAGCCAAGGTATGGAAACAATTCAAATGTCTACCCATAGATGAATGGGTAAAGAAAATGTGTGTGTGTGTGTGTGTGTGTGTGTGTGTGTGTGTGTATTTAGTGTATATATTTTATGTATATAATACATATAATGAAATATGACTCTGCCATAAAAAATAATGAGATCTTGCCATTTGCAACAGTATGGATGGACCTAGAGGGTGTAACGCTAAGTGAAATATATCAAAGACGAAAACCATATGATTTCACTCATATGTAGAATTTAAGAAACAAAACAAATGGACAGAGTAAAAAAGACAAACAAAAAATAGACTCTTAAATACAAACACTAAATAACATATAGAATGGAATCATATTGTATACTTGCAACCACTCTAACACTGTATGTTAATTATACTTAAAAAAAATAGGAATTATGACACAAAGAAATAAATAACCAAAGCTAATATGGAATTTACAGTATCACATATTTTAGATTCTATTAATAATGCTTGTGTATGTTTATTATATATTATGTTACTTGGGAGGATTTTTGGTTGTTGTTTTACTATTATGGGTATATCCTTGGTTCACTCTTAAAATGAATCCTGACTTATATCCAAGTCAGGATTCAGATGATAGTAAGTATAGTGAGTCTTTTCACTTAGTGGATAAACATAGACTGGTTTTTATAAAAAGACATAAAATGACTAATAGTTTTTTTAAAAACTACTATCAGAGTCACAAAATATAAAATTAACCTAAATTAAAGGATCATAGTTGGCCACCCATATTGTAAAATAAGAATAATGAGTTGCTTTATTTTTTAACAAAATATGTACAATAAATAACCAATTGTAGCATAACAAGAAAAAATATACACATAAAAAGTGAAATAAACGCATTGTTTTTTCATTCTTAATATTTAATATTTTAACAACTTCCTCACTAATCTATTAAAACCACAACTTACTAAAGTTTTTTATGAATATTATTTTTAAATAAAAAAAGGATTTTTTTTTTAATTTTTTTTTTCAACGTTTATTTATTTTGGGGACAGAGAGAGACAGAGCATGAATGGGGGAGGGGCAGAGAGAGAGGGAGACACAGAATCGGAAACAGGCTCCAGGCTCTGAGCCATCAGCCCAGAGCCTGACGCAGGGCTCGAACTCATGGACCGCGAGATCGTGACCTGGCTGAAGTCGGACGCTTAACCGACTGCGCCACCCAGGTGCCCCAAAAAGGATTTAAAAAAAAATTTTTTTTTTCAATGTGTATTTATTTTTGGGACAGAGAGAGACAGAGCATGAATGGGGGAGGGGCAGAGAGAGGGAGACACAGAATCGGAAACAGGCTTCAGGCTCTGAGCCATCAGCCCAGAGCCCGACGCGGGGCTCGAACTCACGGACCGCGAGATCGTGACCTGGCTGAAGTCAGACGCTTAACCGACTGCACCACCCAGGCGCCCCTAAAAAAAGGATTAAAAGGAAGCAATTATGAAGCCTTCATAAACCTCTTTTATAAAACCAATAACCAGTTTTCCTTCCACACAATAAATGTGTGACTGACTCATTTCACATTTTACCTGACTCCTTTCACCTGACTCAAGCACATTTTAATCAGAGCCAAAAAATATCTTCGGAAAAGATTATATTTAAAATGATGACTAAGAAATTAATCAGTTTACATGGTAGTCAATCTGTTAGTAAGTGATAGCAGTTGCTCTGATAAGAGCATATCACAGCCTCATGAGGTTGGGTGAAATCGGGACAATACTTATTCACACTCACATCAAAATGAGAGATATGGTTTTGTTTTTAAGATATAATCATTTTATGTTTTTAAAAATAACATATTTGAAACAACTATTTTTACATTTTTGTATCACATGGTAAAGGCAAAATGGTTGAATGTGTGATTTATACAAATCAAAACATATACAGGACTGCAAATCACAGAGCTGACAAAATTGTTAGCTGGAAGCATAATGTGACAGATTGCATATATCTCTCACTTCTCCTAAGCATTACTAATAATTTCAGGCACAGAGAACAAGTACGTGACAAAAACAAACATAAAATAGCTATCTGAAAGAAAATACAAATGTTGCTTAAAATGTAAATAACATTTACACATACCAAAACATTACCTACATGACAAAAACACCCAAATATGGACTCAAAAATGAAAGAATCATAACACAATTTAAATGTTCTTTATCACTATACTTAGATTTGATCAATGCATTTCCTATAGCCTTTTCTACAGTCTGTAAATACTATACATTTTATTCTCTTATTTATAAGTATTTTGCATCTATTCTGTGTGAAACATTACATTAAGCACTTGAGATGTGTTGGTGAACATATAGAGCTTGTATTTATCAATGGGTAACTGAATATATACAATAAAACTAACATGAGTAAATTATTTAGCATGTTAAAAGGTGATCAGAAATGCCAGGAAGGATGTCGGGGGACCACATACAATTTTAAAAAGATGATTGAGAAAGTGACAGTGGAAAAGCAAGAAGGAAGTTGAAAGAGCAAACCAAGGTGCTGTCTAAAAGGTATGCTACACAAAAGAAGAAACACTACAAAGATTCTAAGACAAGGAGGACAGTATAGGTAACATAGTAGGGATGGGCTGGGAACCATCACAACTCATTACAACTTGTTAAGAACTTTTGTTTTGACTCTGAAGGAAATTGGGAGACCTTTTGCACCAAGAAGAGAATAGATAGTTGGAGAAGGATTAGGTGGTGATTATAAAGGGAAAGAAAGGAATCAGACATAGGTGACTACAAGGTTTTGTGTGTATGTGTGTGTGTGTTTCTTTTAATCTTAGCATTGAAAGATGGATTTCTAGGGTGATGCTATATCCCAGTTATATATCTCAACTTATGCCTGTAATCCAGTATACTCCATCTTTTACTTTGAAAGTCCCTAGTTGGAAAGATAAGTTATATGGTTTTCCTATGGTCACTGAGAGATACAGTCAGGAGGTCAGGGGGAAGTAGTGTTTAGTTGACGTGTTTCGTTTGATTTGTCTGTAGAAAATGTAGGTGGAAGTTCAAGCAGGCAGTTAGATAAGAGTCTTTTTGGGGGGAGGAGGGGACAGAGAAAGAGAGAGAACATGAGAGGGAGAGAGGGGCAGAAGGAGAGAATCGTCTAAGTGTGGAGCCTGACACGAAGCTCAGTCCCACAAGCCTGGGATCAGGACCTGAGCAGAAATCATGAGTCAGACTTTCAACCAGCTGAGCCACCCAGGTGCCCCAGATATGAGTCTTATATCTCATGTCATCTCATTTTGGGCTCATTAATACATGGTTGACTTAAAGCTATGAGACTCTATTAAATTATCAAAAAAGGTGAAATACAAATAGAAAAGGAAGGAGGCCAAGGACTAAGTCAGGGACACAAACAATGAAGAGTGAATGAACCAGCCAAGGAATGACCAATAAAAAAAGAATAAGCTGTCATGAGGTGAGAGGAAAACCAGGAAAGTGTTTCTGTCTTGGAAGAAAAATCGATAAATTATAATAAAAAGAAGCCACTTTGATACTTAGCTAGTTAAAACAGCAGCTATTTTATTCTAAATCACAGTTTGTGGGTCAGGAATTTGGGCTGGGCTCACGTGGCTGATTATTTTGCTCTTCATAGTATTACCTAAGGTCCCCAGTGGTATCAGTCGGTGGAGAGCTGATCTGAAGGGTCCAGTACATTTTCCCGTCACATTGTAGCTTCTTCCCAGGGATGTCTTGAAGGCTGAGTTCAGCTGGGATGGTCTATCAGAGCACCTACAAATGGCATTTACACCATGACCGTCTCAGTATAGTCAGACCTACTTCATGATGATGTGATGGATGGAATGTGTTCTTTTAAATTTTTTCAATGTTCATTTATTTTTGAAAGAGAGAAAGAGAGAGAGAGAGAGAGAGAGGAAGAGAAAGAGAGAGAGAGAGCATGAGCAGGGGAGGGGCAAAGAGAGAGGAAGAAATACAATCCAGAACAGGCTTCAAGCTCTGAGCTGTCAGCACAGAGCCCAATGTGGGACTTGAACTCATGAACCGCATGATCATGACCTGAGCCTAAGTTGGACTCTTAACCAACTGAGCCACCCAGGCACCTCAGGAATATGTTCTTTTAGACAAAAGATTGAAGCTGCCTATGCCTTAAGGTCCGAGTCCAGAAAATGGGACAGTGTGACCTGCACCATATAGGAGAGGGAAGGAACATAGACCTCAACTCTAGCTGAGAGAAGTATAAAAATATCCATGTTCATTTTTAATCTACTGTAGGAAGACTAAATATCAATTATGACCAACAGCCAAACATGAGGATTGGGAATTGACAATTGGATTTAATGACATGAAAGTCATTGGTATCCTTTATAAGAGAAGTTTCCATGTCATGCTGGTGATGAAAGCTTGATTAGAGTGGCTTTAAAACAGAATAAGAGAGAAAGACACCTTAGATATGTTCTCCTTTGACCCTTGATGATAAAATTGAGCAATTCTCAAAATAATATCGCAGCTTAAATCACTCTTAATACTTTTCTAATGCAAGAAAATTAGGTCTTTCAGAATAGTAAATATTGATCTTGGAATCCAAATATGTTTCTTTAAGCATTTAGTGTTTTTCAGTCCCTTTTAGCTTTATCATTGAAGTGGAAATGCTGGAACTATATCCTACAATAATGAAATAGCAAAAACATTTTCACACTTTAATCATAGACTTTGTGTATTCTTTCACATCCTCAGCATCATCTGGCTCAAACCAGACTTTGAGGAGTAAAATTAAAAAAACAAACAAACAAAAAATCCCAAAAACAAAAACAAAAAAAATAAAGACACAAACCACCCTTTTCTAGTCCAGCTAAAACATAAGTACTTTATATATTGTTTTATTATAATTTATATTAATTTTATAATTTTAAAATTACAGCTTTTGCTACTGAATTTACAGTTTTGAGATAATACAAGTTGTCAAGAAATACAGGGAAAAAATCTGGGAACTGAGCAGAGAAAAGCGGTAATAAATAAGCCATTTTCTGAAAGGCAAAAGATTTGTATGATCTGAAGAGAAACACGAGTGTTGAATAAGCCATTTGGGAGTAAAGATACATGACTTCACAGCCATGTTTTAAATCTAACATTTGCTTTGTTCAAATGTTGTTTGATCAAATGTTTCAATGAAAAACAAACTGCAGCATTCTGTTCACCTAATACTTTTCAAATTTTGTACAATAAATGTTTAATACTAAGTATGAATATTTAATCAGTTAACATCTCAATGATAGCATTGCAAGGCTGGTACATTTGAATTGAAAAGACAGCATTTTAATTTGGGAGGTTATTTGTTATAAATATTTAAATGTATAAGGTAATTTTGGTGTGCTATATAATCTAAGTGATACATGATAACTAAAGAAGGTGTTTCTAAGGGCCAGAGAAGTATCTTCCATAAATTTTAGGCATTGTAATTAATTTAGATGATGGAGATAGAAAGCTCATCTTTAATTGCAGGCATCCATTTTCCCTGATGAGTATTTGTTGTAGCTCTTTGATTTTGTTACTTTTACTTAAATAATTTATGTCTTCAAGCCATTACAATGTGTATTGGTTAAGTTATGTTATCAATTGGGTTTAAAGGCAGTTGGGCAATTCATTCACTGCCAAGCAAGTAGTGAAATATTACAGGGGAGTCTACAAGGAAGTCATACAATTGATTGAAAAGAATCCTTTAAATACTTGCATTAAACGAAAGATTTTCAGATGAAGAAATATGTGTATCTTAAAAAAAAATTCTCAGAGCTACACAGAGTTGCTAAACCAGCACAAATAACATCTACTGATTGCCATTTTCATTCACCTATGCAAGAGAATTAGATTAGAAAATAGCACACAGGAGCCATATTTGAAAGATTTATGACTTATCATTATTATTTACTGGCAATACGGGTCTTGGCACAAACGGTGAACTAAACCAAGATTGTTCATGCCTTTTTCAATTGTTCTTGTCACATTTACTCCCTGTTCATCAGCCTTTTCCTACTTCCAATCCTTGCTGCTACCACAAAGTCCTTCTACATTCCTTCCAGCTCATCTGTTCTGAATATTCCTGTGGATCTGTTGCACATCCCTCCATGGAAAATGCCCAGTAGTCTACTACTGGAAAATGTCCAGTAGTCTGTTGGATTTTTTTAGCATGCGCCCTTTAGTTGATAATCATATTGAAAAAGATTGATAATCTTATTTACATCAAGGTGTTTGTAGCTTGGTGATTATTTCTTAATAGCTAACATCAGTTTTCACCACTCTATATTGTAGCATGTGGATAGATGATCATGCTATAAATATGAGAAGCAAATGCTAGTGTCTTTCATTTTGTATATACCTTATTATTCGTATCTAGGGAACAGAGTTATGTCTGTGGAATAGTTACTACTTTCAGAGAAGGGACATTCTTTGTAGCCTAAGTGAGCTTGTTTTAGTCAGCATTGCCAGTGAACCCTAAGCAAAAGTATATATATAATGAGAGAGGGGAAGAAAGAAAGGGAGAGGGAGTGATGGGGTGGGGAGGGGGTGGTGGAGAGCAGGAGAAGGAGAGAGAGAGGGAGAGATGTTTATTATAGGAATTGGTTTATGAGGCTTTGGGGGCCAAAAAGTCCAATTATCTGCTCTCTGCAAGCTGGACAACCAGGAAAGCTAGTGGTGTAATTCATAACAAATCCAAAAGCCAGGGGCTCTGACGTCTGAGGACAGGAGACAGTGGCCATCCAGTTTAGGAAGAGTGAGTTAATGCTTCCTCCATCTTTTTGTTCTTTTGGGACCCTCAACAGATTGGATGATAACTTCCCACATTGGTGAGGGCAGTTCTCCTTTAGTCTCCTCAGGTCTACTGATTCAATGTTAAACTCTCCCAGAAATACCCTCACAGATATACCCAGAAATAATGTTTTACCAGCTACCTGGGCATCCCTTTGCCCAGTCAAGTTGACACATAAAATTAACCAGCACATACATGAGTCTCTGAAACTAGCATCATTTGCAGTCTACCTTTATGAGTTTTGCCATATTAGCATGCCTCATATACTATTACATAGTTAATTTTAAAATTTTAAATCAACTCACTATTTGACTCTAATAAATTTATTTAGAAAATAAATTGTGCATCACAATGGTAAATGGAAACCAGTGTCACTTGCCATAAGTAGTAAAGATTAATATCCACTAAAATAAGGTAATGACTATTATAAGTATTAAAATTGAAAATATCTATCCATGCAGTGCCTAAAATATCACAACCTTTAAAAAATGGAATATGAAATCTTTTACCTTCTATCATTTAAAATGAAAACAATCTAATGGCAGTCCAAAAGGGTAAATAAAAAGATCCACTGATATGAATGTTTTATATGTCTAATCTCTCTGTAAATCTCAAAAAATGGTAGTAAATTAAAAAAATGATGAGGAAAAGGAAAATTGAATAGAGTGATGATGAGAGATAAAAGATATAAACAAAAATTTGTAAGGTGAAAAACAAATCATGAAGTGAAAATCCTCAACCTACCAGAAAAGAAACTCAAATATGCACAGAAGAAGCCTGTAAGGAGCCAATGGATTTGCATTAATTTGTACTTCAGAAATCAAAGATGTTGAGATTAGTGTATATGACCATAAATTAATTACTCTTGCTCCTTTCTAAAGCTAATCCTTCCATGTGTACCTTAGGTCTCATCACCTCTTATCTGCTTAAGAGCAGCAATCCAGGATTTCCTAAATCATCCATGCTTTCGAACCTACTCGATACTTTCCATCACCATTCAAATTTACTATGATTGCTACCATATAAAACCAAACCAAAACAAAATAAAAGATCTTCTTATGATTCCACTTTTTTGACCACTTACCACTCAATTTCTTTGGTCTTACAGAGAGTAGTCCAGTTACTTCCTCCCATTCTCTGTTAAATGCACTCCAGTGTGGGCTTTGCCCTCACCGGTTCACGGAAACTAGTCAAAATCACCAAAGACCTCCATTTTACACAGTTCAATAGTCAATTCTTACTACTCCTCATACTTGACCTATGAAAAGTAGTTGATACAGTGTCTCAGTGTCTCCTTTTTAAACACTTTCTTCATTTGGCTAGCTGCACAACCCTCTGGATTTTCTTTTCTATCTCCCTGAACAACTTGTCACTTCCCCTTCTCATTCTGAACCTCTTAATGTTGGGGTGTGTAGTCTCAGTCTCGATCCTCTTTTCTTTTCAATGTATAGTCATTCCTTTGGTGATATTAGCAAATATTTATGCCAATAATTTTCTAATATATATTCCCAACCACCTCTCTCTCTCTCGCTCTCGCTCTCACTCCAGATTCATATATTCAGGTGTCTATTTGACATCTTTATTTGGATATTTAATTTCATTGTTAAAGATCATGTCCAAAACCAAATACATTATATTTCTTTATACATCTTTATACATCTGGTTGCTCAAAAATCACAGTTTTCTTGATTCTATTTGTCTCATATTCCACAAGTAATTACTTAAAAAATCTTTCAAAGTATATCTAATATATCTAATATACATCTTTATACATCTGGTTACTCAAAAATCATAGTTTTCTTGATTCTATTTGTCTCATATTCCACAGGTAATTACTTAAGAAATCTTTCAAAGTATATCTAATATCCAAACAAACTCAGTTCCAGATCACCATTTTCTCTCCCCTGGATTACTGTAACACCATCATTGGTTAGCTTCCTCACTGAGCAACCAATATAAATCCAACACAATCTCTCTTAAAAAGTAAAAATTATTGCCACATAAATGGAGCTTTGCCTTCAATTCATATGCCTGATGGAATCAAAGTTTCAAGGTCAATGTAGTATAGCCTATTCCTATTTAGGTATAATTATGCCACAATATTCTTATCCTATTTGTATGGTCCTTTGTCCTTATTCTGGGAAATTTTGAAAATGTATTGTTAAAAATATAATTATAGTAATTTTCAGTGACATACTTATTTGTTATATAGTAACATATCTTCCTGAGTATCTAGGAAGCTTCAAGGATAGGTCATGTTTCAACAAGATACAAGTTTAATATTCCAGAATATTAGCTGATCTGTGAAAATCCTAAATTGCATTATGTGTCCTATAGGAGAAATCCCATTTTTCTGGTATTATTAATGATGTAAAAATGTAAACTAAATGAACTTAAATTGCATCAACCTTCATCTCTCCAGACTTGTATTTCTGTCTCCTCTACTCTAGAAAACTTGAGGTAAATGTTTAGATCTATTCTTTGATATCCAAGCATACCTAGCAAAATCCAATAAGGTCTTTAAAATCCAGCTCTGTTTAAAATTAAGGGTGTTTGGGGAATGTGTTTTTTTTAATTCTTTTCTCAAAAGGTTTCAAATCAAAGTGTAGCTCTTTTTCAGAAGATCTTGATTCTTTTTTGATCCTCTCTCCCTTCCTTATTAAGAATGGAGTACTCTAATTCATTCCTTTTGTAGCCCCTGAAAGGAAAGCAAAGAATTGACACAACACAGTGGATAGGACATAAAACAAACAAACATTTTATGAATACCTATGCAACCTCTTTGCTGATATAAATATTGTGTCATCTTCCTAATGATATTTGTTAACGAGGCAGCATGGCAGAATGGTTGAGTGTGAGGTCTGAACCAGATCCTGTCCTTATTCAGAACCATACTGTTGTTCTGTATTTCATCTCAGAAGTCTCTCCGTTTTGGTCCCTGTCAAATATGATTAATTTTACTTTGTAACAGCTTAATTATGCCCTAACCTTTAACTTTAAGTGGATAGTTTTAGTCAATAAGAAATAATGCAGGGATTTTCTTTTGCATGATTCCCTCCCTCTTATTCCTATACTCATGTTTATTGCCGTATTTTTTATCTCAACCTTTGCAGCAAGATCCAGAGTCTCAGCCATTTGACCTTACTCACTTTTCTGTCAGTGCAGATCATTTTAGAGTGAAGACCAAATTTTTGACGTCCTCCCAGCTGAATAGATCAGAATTAGTAGGCTAGTTGGTTAATTAAAATATTTTCTTTAGGTGGGGAATTTTTAGACAAATTCATATAAAATTTATACGTCTTGTTTTATAAATTTTTTTTTCAACGTTTATTTATTTTTGGGACAGAGAGAGACAGAGCATGAACGGGGGAGGGGCAGAGAGAGAGGGAGACACAGAATCGGAAACAGGCTCCAGGCTCTGAGCCATCAGCCCAGAGCCCGACGCGGGGCTCGAACTCATGAACCGCGAGATCGTGACCTGGCTGAAGTCGGACGCTTAACCGACTGTGCCACCTAGGCGCCCCTATACATCTTGTTTTAATGCAAAGTATTAACATATGTGTGAACTTTCCACTTCTGTGATGGAGAGTCTGACCTCTTCCTTGTGTAAGGGTCCATTAACTGAGGTTTATCATGGCATTTTGCATACAGCATGCCTATGATGAGCTATGATTTTCACTTTGAAACATGTTAAAAAGAACTTAAAGATACTTACAAAGCTCTCTGAGTGAATAGTAATTCTAGAAGTTTTTCTTCCAATTTTTAATAGCTGTTTCAACCAGACTAAGTTTGACAGCACTTTTTTGCTTGGCTTGTCCTTACCAAGATTTTCCAAAGCGTTCTTTTTTTTAATTTAATGTGTTTTTTTAAAGTTTATTTATTTATTTTGAGAGAGAGAATGAGAGAGGCAGAATGCATGTGCAAGCAGGGGAAGGGCAGAGAGAGAAGATCCCAAGCAGGCTTGGCAGTGAGAGTACTGTGAGCAGTCTGCCCCTGGGCTCAAACTCACAAACCATGAGATCATGACCTTAGCCAAAATCAGAAGTCTGACGCTCAACTGACTGAGCCACCCAGGCACCCCTATTTAATGTTTTTTATTGTTTATTTTGAGAGGGAGAGAGAGAGCACACATGCAAGTGAGAGAGGGGCAGAAAGAGGGGGACAGAGGATATGAAATGAGCTCTGCACTGACAGCCGAGAGCCTGATGCAGGGCTTGAACTCATGAACTGTGAGATCATGACCTGAGCTGAAGTCTGACACTTAACCGGAAAAGCCACCTAGGCGCCCCAAAGCATTCTATTAGTGGACAACACATCTTTTATTTTTTTTCTTTTTGGACTCATATTTCATTGGTTTATAGAATAATGACTGAAATCTCTAATTAAAATTTGAATAAACTGGCTTAGGGAACAAACACCTGACTCTTAATTAGAATACAGTTCTGTGGGTAAGCAGGAATGTTCATGTATTTTAATGAACAGCTTAGTATCCTAGATAAATCTGCATATTGTAGATCTCAATGAATAAATGGACTTTGTAGAGTATGTCAATCAATTTTGTGAATGGTTTAGGTGAGGTAAATTATAGTGGCTTTCATTGAAATTTTAATAGGTCATGATGTCATTAGTCTCCTCTATTTTCCTCTTACTTAAAAGCACTTCCAGTAATGAGGTACAGCAGAAAGAAGGAACAGGGTGAAAGACCCTGCATCTAAAGTGCTTGAGTTATTTGTAGGCCTAAACTCTTAAACTAGAGTAATATATCTCTGACATATTCAATGCACTAATTTTTAGCAGAATTTATTATGGACAGCTACATAAATGAATGATGTATCTAAGTTTAGAGAGATGGATAGATAGACAATAGATGATAGATAGATAGATAGATAGATGATAATGAATGTACAGAAAAACTATATATTAGTAGAATAAGAAATGGTACATATTTGTTATTGAATCATTTAAATTTTAATTATTAGCCCGGGGACAAAGGAATTGTGATCACAACATTTACTCTTAGTTATTATAAGCAGTTAGCTAATTTTCCTTTTGTTTGTAAATCTCTTGGTAAGGATTCACTTGAATTGCTTAAATTGTGCTTGCCTTTTTATCTGATGCTGGCACTATAACTCATGCTTTCTTTGTTACAAGCTTACTAGTATACTCTCTTTTTTAAAATGTTTATTTTGAGGAGGGGGGAGGGGCAGAGAGAGATAGGGAGAGAATCCCAAGTGGGTTCCACGCTGAGGGCAGGGTTGGATCTCAGGAATCAAACAGTGAGATCGTGACCTGAGCTGAAATCAAAAGTCAGACACTTAACTGACTGAGTTACTCAGGTACCCCCAGTATAGTCTTTATTTATCTCTATTTCATTGGTTTTAACTGCATCATAGAAAAAATAGAAGGATTAATGGATGCTTATTGTATTTGTTGCTAGGGCGGCTGCAAATAAGTACCACAAATAGAATAGCTTAAACAAGAGAAATGTATTGTCTCGCAGTTTTGGAAGCTAGAAGTCCAGGATCAAGCTGTCAACTGGGTTGGTTCCTTTGGAAGGCTGTGAGAAAGAGTACGTTCCAAGCCTCTCTCTCTCTAGCTTTTGGTGGTTTCCTGGTCATCTTTGGTGTTACTTGGCTTTTAGAAACATCATCGTAACATCTGCTTTCATCCTCCCCTGACATTCTCCCTGTGTATAGTTGTCTCTCCACAGGGTATACTTTTATAAGCACACCAGTCATACTGGAATAGGGACCCACCCTACTCCAATATACCTCACTTTAGCGTAAATAATTACATCTGCAAAAACCCTATTTCCAAATAAGGTCAAGTACTAAGTGAGGTGCTAGTGTTAGGACTTCAGGGTATGAATTTTTGCAGGATAGAATTCAACCCATGTCACTTTGTATCTTTGAATAGAAGAATTTATATAGAAATTAAACAAACATAAATTTAACTAGAAGAAATTCTCATGCATTAATCTAACACCTTCATTGTATATCCTGTAAGTGGTATAAGGCCTATGTTACTAGGACACAAGAATTAAAATCAAAATAATATCATGACTTAACTTAGTGAAAAGCAGATTTTTAAAATCTAATTTCCTCATTCACAGGAAAGACAACAAATCTTCCTTCTGACTTGTGCTTCCTTTAAAATTGCCTTTAAGGAGCACCTGGGTGGCTCAGTCAGTTAAGCATCCGACTTTGGCTCAGGTCATGATCTCACTTAGGCTCTGTGTTGACAGCTCAGAGCCTGGAGCCTGCTTCGGATTCTGTGCCTCCCTCTCTCTGTGCACCTCCCCTGCTCTCAATTTGTCTCTCTTTCTCTCAAAAATAAACATTAAAATTGCATTTAAGAGTTATAAACAAATGAAAATTTCTTTTCATCATCAATATCTTCAAATTCCACTTTCAAAATATTAATTATCCATTTTTCATAGTCTATACTCTCTATGTATTCCTACATAAATAATTCAATTACAAAATATATTTCTTTCCCCCCTTCAGCATTATTCACGTAAAGCTAATATCCTCTTTAAAGCACAGAGTACTTTAGTGATCATTTTGTTGTTTCTATTTACCATCTGGAGATTTTCAATATTTCTTCTTCCTTGTCTCAGCTTACTTTCTACATTTGCTTCCTTTCTTTTTATTTGCATTTGAAACTGATTTATAAGAGCTTCATTTGTTAGTCACTCAAGTTTAATATGATTTTTCCTGTTACTCATTTTGGAATTCTTTTTAATTTTATAATTATTTTTTCTCAAACTAAGTTGTATGAAATTTTTTTTATCTCTGGATGTTATGGTATTCTACTTTTCAGACTTTTTGTATGGATTTGAAAAGTAAATGGACCATGATGAGAAGTGATATTAAAGGAGTAGCAGTCATATAAAATAATCTAATTTAGACATTTTTGGAAATTTCTTTTCAAAATGATGTACACATAAATCCTATCACAACTTGATTATTTTTAAATATCTCCTTTTAGTATTAGCAAAATGACAGCTAATAACATAGGATCCCAAACAGCACTGATTTGCATTTGTTACCCCCTCCAGAGATCAGTGCTTGCCATTATAACTCAATCAAAAATCAAGTTAAGCCTCTTGACATAATTGGAAGTTTCAAAGTGATCTGAAGAGCACAATTTTCTGTTACATATGTCAAAGCTAGATGGGAAAAATACCATGGGAACAGAAAGGTCAAGGGCTAATCCACTCCGAAGTCATTAAAGATCATATTTAAATTGCTTTGGAAACTTCAAGGTTTTTTAAGCCATCATCAAATTTCCCACCAAAACAAGGTGCCTCTAACATGACAGCTGCTTGTTATAGAAAAGGAAAAGAGTTCCTTTTTGTGTCGTGCTGAAATGGATCTTGGGTTTTCAAAGTTTATTTTGTCATGCACATATTTGTATTACACAAATTTAGTTCAATTTTAAAATAGAAATTTGTACTGTGTCATGACAGAAGGATTTTTTAAGCCTAAATGAACCTATTTCAAGTTGCATTGTATAAGCCTATATTTGCAAAACTAATTGTAGTAGTTTGCACAATGCCATCTTATTACATGTTGAAGGAAAGAAGTTCCCCATTTATCCTGAATATATCACTACCATTGAAGATCTAGAATGTCTAATTCATTACATAGAAAATGAGCATATTTTTAATAAATAATGCAGTTAGATAATTACTTTTTTCACTTCATTTTGGTAGTGGAAACCTATTTTATTATAAGGCATTAAATCATAAACATTAAAACTTGCTATAGAGATAGTAATTAAGCAATGTTGGACAGACATGTGTACATACATATCTACAGCACCACAAATAAATTGGTAGAATAAAGTGAAGGACGTAAACGTATCTAAATCTGTATATAATAAACATATCGCAATATGTATATATTTATGCATTTCCCACATAATAAAATGCTACATTTATTTCAAAGGGAAAATAGGTTTATAACTAATGATTTTAGGAGAAGATGAAAATAAAAGGGATAATAAGTCCATGAAATAATATGCAACTTGGACATGAAAATGCCAATATGACCAGATGCTATTTTACCCATTATACGGACAATTGATTGTTGCAGCATTATTCACAGTAGTCAACATATGGAAACAACCTAAGTGTCTGCCCACAGATGAATGGATAAAGAAGATGTGAGATACATATATACCTATATATCTTTATAGGTATAGATATATAGATATATAATATTCCATATACATATATAGATACATAGAGATAGATAGATAGATAGATAGATAGATAGATAGATAGATAGATAATGGAATATTATGCAGCCCAGAGAAAGAAGGAATTTCTGCCATTTATGACAACATGGATGACCTTGAGGGCATTATGCTAAATGAAATAAGTCAGAGAAAAACAAATACTTTATAATATCACTTATATGTGAAATCTAAGAAAGCTGAAATCATATATACAGAGTGTAGAATGGACAAGAGGGCCGGCCAAATTGGGTGGTGTTGGTCAAAAGACACAAATTCCAATTATAAGACAAATGAGTTCTGGGGATCTAACATATAGTGCAGTAACTATAGTTTACGGGACTCTATTGCATACTTGAAAGTTGCTGAAAGAGTATATCTTAAATGTTCTCACCACGGAAAAAGAAATGATAATTAAGTGACATGATGGAGGTATTAGCTAACACTATGGTGGTAATCATTTTGCAATATATAAGTGTGTCAAATTAATATGTTGTATGCCTTAAACTTACACAATGATTTATGTCCATTGTATCTCAATAAAGATGAAAAAAAATGAGGTAACAATGCATACAACAGATTGTCCTCCTTAATATGGGAAGAGCTCATCAGATCAGATGAAGACCTAAATAGAACAAAAAGGCTGACCATCCTCAAGAGGGAATTCTTCCCGTCTGATGACCTATGAGCTGGGACTTTAGCTTTTTTCCTACCTTTGAACTATACCATTGACTTTCCTGGGTCAGCAACTTGGAAACACCCTTCAGATTAGGGAGCTTGCCATCATCCATAATCACATGAGCCAATGCTTTATAATAAACCTTTTTCTGTATTTATGTATGCTCTATTATTTGTGTTTTTCTAGAGAACACTGACCAAAACAACCATTAAAAAAAAATAAAACAAGAATGATTAACTAAAAATTTAAAGTAAAGTTCTCATCTGTTAGAGACAGAGAGGAGGGGAAACACAGGAGATTAAGTCCATGACAATGCTCTATTGCTTTGTTTTGGTGAACATGATGTTCACCATATTATTAGCCTTTAAAATGTACTTTTAGGGTGCCTGGGTGGCGCAGTCGGTTAAGCGTCCGACTTCAGCCAGGTCACGATCTCACGGTCCGTGAGTTCGAGCCCCGCGTCGGGCTCTGGGCTGATGGCTCGGAGCCTGGAGCCTGTTTCCGATTCTGTGTCTCCCTCTCTCTCTGCCCCTCCCCCATTCATGCTCTGTCTCTCTCTGTCCCAAAAATAAATAAACGTTGAAAAAAAAATTAAAAAAATAAATAAATAAATAAAATGTACTTTTATCATATATTTTATGTATGATATGTTTCACAATAAATTTTTTTAAAGTTACATTAAAAATATAAAATAAAACAATAATATCAAATGTTGGTAGAAGAGACTGATAATCTTAAAAGCTACTGGTATAGTTTGCTGACATGTTTGTCGAAGGGCATTTGGCAGCTCTAAGAAAATGTAAAATATGCATATACTTTAACATGCTGTCTCACCTCTAAGACTTTGCCCTTCTGAAATTAACGAAGCAGTAAATAAGAATATATTACACTAATATTCATTGCATCATTATTTGGAGTGACAAAAACTGGAAACAATAGTGACTGCTATTTGAAAAACTGAACAAATAATTGAACATCCATATTATAATTGATATAATTAATTATATTAATTATTTAGACCTTTAGATATTGGCCCAAAAGCCAGTAGCTACAAGATGTTGTTTAGATAGGAAAAAAAATACTGTTAAAAGTATGTAGTATGATACCATTCTGTAAGAAGTACATGGGGGATGAGGGGGCCCGTGGGTAGCTCAGTTGGTTGAGCATCCGACTGCTTGGTTTTGGCTCAGGTCATGATCTTATGGTTCATGAGTTCAAGCCCCACGTTGGGCTCTGCACTGTCGATGCTTAGGATTCCCCTTCTCTCTCTCTTTCTCTCACTCTTGCTCTCTCCACCCCTCTCCTGCTTGTGCATGTGCGCGCTCTCTCTCTCTCACTCTCTCCCTCTCAAAATAAATAAATAAATTTAAAAGGAAAAGTTTAAATAAAAAAGAAAGTAAGTTGGGAGAGCAGTATGTGATGGAATGTAGAGCTATACTTAAGGCCGGGTTTATGCTACCTAAGTTTTATTTTAAGTCAAATCAAATGTAAAAAGATCTAAACATCTGGATTGGTTTAACACTCTATATTGCTGTCACGCAGATATTTTGTTTAAGTACTTACTGTTTTAGGCAGGAGAAACAGAAGTAAATTATTCACTTTGGGTACACTGATTTTCAAAAGGAAAGTTCAAGTGCTAAAATAGGTAATAGGTGATACAAGTACTTCCTAAAACTCAATTCTCCTGCCAATATCCACAAAAGCTGTATACTTCTCTTCAGCAATGTCTCTGACCAGGAGGTCAACAGTGGAGTAAGAGGGAAGATGCAAAACTGTTCAACTTGTATCACAAATTCTTGATTTTCTCTTACATTCCTGATTCCTGCTCACCTTAGGAAAAACCATCCTTCATCGTAGAAAGAATAATTATGTGACAACTAGTAAGTATGTACCACTGCATTTTTCTAATAGTCCTAATATAAGATATATTCTAATGTGTATTTGATGTACATTCTAGATACAAAATGATACTATGACTCTTGTATATAAAGTTATTATTTTACCATTTTTAGAGTCACTAAATATGATACATCTGTAGCCGAACTCATAGTAACTGTACTTGCTATTCTTTTTCATTAATTAATTAATTTTAAAATGGCTTAGACTGAATTGTGTCCTCCTTAAAATTCATATTTTAAAGTCCTAACCCCTGATGTAACTGTATTCGGAGATAGGACTTTTAAAGCAGCAATTAAAGCTAAATGAGATCATAAGGGTATGTCCCTAACACAGTGTGACTGTTATCCTTATAAGAAGAGAGAGCTACATCTGGGATGTGTGCCCAAAATGAAAGGCCAGACACACTGTTCAGATGGCCCTCATCAGGCCTCTCGAGAAACCAAACGTGCCAGTACCTTGATCTTGGACTTGGACTTTTAGCCTCCAGAACGGTGAGAAAATAAATTTCTGTAGTTTAAGCCATTTAGTATGTGGTATTTGGTTATGACAGCCCAAGTTGACTAGTCTAGTTATGTGGCGTATTACATATACTGTTATACAATATACACTTATTATAGAATATATAAAATTTATATATAGTGTTTTTATACATAAATATATATATACATGTTATATATATCTCATAGGATACACAATTGTTACACAATATATACAACATATATGCATGTGTGTGTGGGTGTGCATGCACACTAGAGTTGCCATAATAAAATACAACAGATTGGTTGGCTTACATAAGGGAAAATCTTTTTCTTGCAGTTCTGAAGACTGGCAAGTCCAAGATCACGGTAATATATGTTATATATGTGACAAAAACTTAGAAATATGTAAGACAAGGTGAAATAATCTCACTATATTTGTTAAAATAAAAAATACACTAGGTGGAAATTCTTATCCTAACTGTGACACCAAAGGAATTTAGGTAAGATACATTTACATAGAATTTGGAAATTCAAGTTTTGAATGAGGCTAATATACAATTATTTTCCTTACCTTCCTTCATCCTCCTCCTATTCTTCTATCCACATCTGGTGTGAATGGAGAGAATGTTTGCTACAAATGATTGAAGATTTATGGCCCTAGAAAAATTGAAATGTGTACTGGGGGGCCAAGTCATTTAACCAGCTGTTCCTGGATCATATTTTATTACTTAGGATTAGACTATGATGATACAAAACCATTTAACATGTCCCTGGGCCCCTAAGGAAAGTGGAAACTTGCTTAAGTGTTCATGAATCAACCACACTAATAAGGAATTAAATTGCTTCGGAAAATCTACTGGGAAATCCTCATTGGAGATAGTTATGAAGAAAAAACACATGGCAGGATAGATTTTGTAATAGGGATACATGACAAATTATTTTTCCTAAAGAAATCTTTCTAGAAAGCAGTAAGTTTGCCTTGAGCAGGAGAACACGATTACAGTAAAAAGAAGAAACTAGATTAAGAAATTCAGCATATGGAACTGTGTATCTCTAGAACATAGAAGCTCAATAAGGCTGATATCACCCCCAAGGGGGTAAAAATTGGTTCTTGGGGACAATGAAAAAAAATTAGACACTACAAGTGGTTTGTGGACCTCCAAAGGACCACAGTACATAAACAGATATTCAATATATTTGTGTTGTTACAATTTTATGGGATGAAGGTGGGAGGGACATTTAGGAAAAAAATTGTGTACAAAGGTTCCTTAGGGAACTGATTATTAAAAAAAAAAAAAAGTTAAGAAACACTGCTGAAGGTAAACTGCAACATGGGTAGATAAAAGATATAGACCAAAAGATAGCTGGACGTATCTGCTCCCAGTCTCCTGATAAGGAACTTGGCTAAAACACCATACACTCAGAGTCCTCCAAATTCCCAATATAGGGATCTCCAAATACTCCTCAAATTTGTTCTGAATTGATATTCTCTTGGTCTTCTCCACATTTTGATTTCTTCTCTCTGTTAGTCTCTTTTCAAGCTTCTATCAACCAAAATGCAGAACAGAGCCACTTTATAAGTTTACAAAGTAATATTAACGTTAAAACTATATACAGTAAAATTTTGGTTTGGGAGCATAATTTGTTCCACAACCGTGCTTATAATCCCAAGCATTTGTATATCAAAGCGAATTTCCCCATAAGAAATAATGGAAACTCAGACGAATCGTTCCACAACCCCAAAATATTCATATAAAAATGATTACAATACTGTAACATAATACCAAACAATAAAATACAAAATATAAAGAAAAATAAATTAACTTGTGCTTACCTTTGCAAACCTTCATGGCTGGTGGGAAGGGGACAAGAGAGAGGAGGGTTATCATGTAGGACAACTTTCACTATCACTAACACAATCACTGCTATCTATTGGCTCCATGGAATCTTTTTCTGCATGGGGGCCATTGTATATGCTTGCATAGAAGTTGACTACAATATAGTATTAATAAACTCTTGTCATATACTGTATTTACTGTAACTGGCAATAAGACAGCAGAGGAAAAGGTCTATATCTGCAGGCAGTCTGACCTAGAATGAAGCAAAACATTCCTAAGCTTATTCTTGTATGGAGAAGCAAAGGACTGTCTATAGGTGCTTTGAAAGGACAAATAATAGATTACTGTCAGTTGGGGCACCTTCCAATGTTCTGAAAAATCACTGACTTCTGCCAAACACCGTGGCCTGAGACGGAGCATTTGAGCATGAGAGATGATTGCCCACAATCCCACAATGAGAGCGAGACAGAGAGAGAGAGAGAGAGAGAGAAGAACCTTTGGCTTAGTTGTGATCATGTGACATTTGGCATCACATACTAATATTGCAAGACATCATTGTTCAAGTTAAAATTTATTAGAAATGTTTGCTCTTCTTGCAGAACACTTGTAGAAGAAGTTACTTGCATTCCAAACTTTTACTGTATACACAGAGCATGTGTGAGTCTGGTAGATTTTACTGTGGAGCTGGGTGTAAGAGATAGGCTGTAGGGTTCAATAGACAACAAGCCACATTACAGTACAAATAAGACATTTATGTTCCTCAAAATCCCTATTGGCCAACCCATTGCCAACCTAGTTCCTCTCTGGCCTTTCCATCACACAGCACTAAATCTGTAGTCTCTTCACTTTTTTCTCCTTTTATCTCTTACATGCTGAACCCTACCTCCCACCTTCTCCCCTGCCACACACACACACACACACACACACACACACACACACACACACACCTTCCTTTCACATAAAAACACTCAGACCTGTTCTCTGGAAGATTAGAAACAAACGATCTCTTGGCTACATCCCTAATTCTTTGAAGATTTTAACTCCTGGCTTATCATCTGTGATGGTTCGTTCTCTGTGTCAAATTTGCTGAACTAAGGGATGCCCAGATACTTGGTAAAACATTATTTCTGGATGGGTCTATAAGGGTATTTCAGGAAGATATTAGCATCTGAAGACATCCATCTTCTCCTACCCATGGACATCAGTGCTCCTGTTTCTCAGGCTTTTGGGCTCAGACTGGTATTTATACTCTTAGTTCTTCTGGTTCTCAGACATTGTAGTTTGGACTGGAACTATACCACCAGCTTTCCTGAGTCACCAGCTTGCAAAGAGAAAATTCTGGGACTTCTTTCCTTCCACGATCCCATCAGCCAATAGCCTATGATAAATCTCTTTCTGTCTCTCTCTCCATATATATCCTCTCGGTTCCATTTCTCTGGAAAATGTTGACCAATATGACTCCTGTTACATTTCCTAGTGAGTTCAGTATTAATAGAGATTATGCTGCTCATTTCTCTGGTTTATGAGCCCCTTGCATATCTTCTTTCCCAGTTACCTTCCTTCATTCAACCCCAGCCACTTACTTCAGTTGTCATAAACTAGACCTGTTACTACCAGTAGCTGTAACCTTTCTGTAGTTTTAAGTCCAAGCATTTCCAGTTTCTGACCACCACCTCTTTCCATTTCTCTCCTAAAATCCTGACTGGAAAAATAATGAAATCTTCAACTCATGATACTACTACCATTTTGGTTTCCCTCAGGATCCTTCATACATTTCTAATGTTCTAATCCATCTTATATTCTATGACACTCATTTTAATCCTTCTCTTGCAAAAATCCTAACTCCCTCACATCTGATGTTCTACCATCCTTATTTGGTACAATGAATGAATGAATGAATCAATCAATCAATCAATCACAAGCCTGGAAATGTAACTCTTTTCTTTCTCCATGCCTATACCCACACAGGTGAATATGGCTGTAGAAAAACACACAATCAGTGCTGAATCATCTTACTTTAAATTTGTGACCATTAACCTGGAGAGGGCCCTTTTCCTGCCTGGTAATTCTACTTTTTTTTTAAAACTTCATTACACCATCCACTTATTATTATAACTTGTTATGCTTCCTTTCCATTTCCATTTTCAACTGATTTATCTTGCTTCTGTCAGTAAGATAGTTGAACTGTCAGGAGATAAGTTCCATAGATTTTTACCCCTAAATTTACCCCCTTTCTATATTTGTTTCCTTATATTCTGACTTTCTACCATCACCATAGATGAAATGTCTATGTCCCTACCTGAGGACAAAGTCCCTTCATTGTACACTAAACCTTTTTCCTTCCATCTACAAGGACATGGCTATACAGTTCTCTATTTGCAACATGTTCAATATTTCCCTTTATGCTGAATCTACTAGATCATCATAAATATTTCAATATACAGACAAGCTATTATTTCCCCCTTCTCAAAAAGCAAACAAATCTTTCTGTTTATCCTGGTTTAACCACCGACCACAGACTAATTTTTTATCCCTCTTTCAGGGCAGATCTTCTAGAGTCACTGTCTCTAATATCACTTATTATGTTCTCTCAATAACACATGCCCATTTGTTTGGAGCCCCCACGACAGAACCAAGCTGGTTTTGTGGAAGTCACCAACAAATTCTATGTTAGTAAATCCTACGACCCATTTCAGTTTACTTCTCCTATCAGAGAAGCAGTGTTTCTTTTGTTTTGTTTGATTACAAACTTGATTACTCCTTTTGCTTGAACCAATTTCTTCAAATCCCTTGTGACAAACTGTGTTGTTTCATCTTTCAGCTTCACTGTTCCTGTTCCTCTTTAGAGCTTGGAATGCCTCAAGCCTCAGTCCGTGAATCTTGAATTCTCTGTATTTATTTATTTTTTCTGGTCTCAAAAAGCCTCATAGTTTTAAATGCCATCTACATATTCTGGGGTCTCAAATTTTATCTTCACCTTAGACCTTTCCCTTGATCCCAAATTCTTACACCCAACTGTCTGTTCAACTCCCCATTTGAATGTCTAATTAGTATCCTGAATTTGTATAGAAATAAACTCTTAATATTTTTCTTCAAAAACCCGTTTCTCCTGTGTCTTCCTCATCTTATTAGTAGCCTTTCCGTACTTCTAATTGCTCAAGGAAATTAGAAATCATCAGTTAGGTCTTCAGACTTAGACTGAATTTGATCACTAGCATGTCTCTAGCTTGCATATGGTAGATTGTGGGACTTTTTAGCCTCCATAAGCACGTGAGTTAATTCCTGCAGTAAATCTGCTCATATCTCTACCTCTATCATCTGTCTATCTATCTATCTATCTATCTATCTATCTACCTACCTATCTATCTATCTATCATCTATATATCTTAGTTCTATTGGTCTGTTTCTCTTGAGACCCCTAATACATATGGTTACATAACAAATTGTTCCAAAACTTAGTGGTTTCGAATAGCCATTTATTATACCCACTGACTTTTTTGGATCCAGGATTCAGACAAGGCACAAAAGGGATGAATTATCTATACTCAGAAATGTGTAAAACCTAAAATGGAAATCCTGGAGTCTAGGAACTAGAATTATCTGCAAATTTGTAGATGCTAGCTGTCGACTGAGAGCCTCAGGTCCTCTCTATTTTGATCTCCCCACAATAGCTAGTTTGAGCTTCCTTACAGTGTGGTGGCTAGCTTGTCAACAGTAAGCATACAAAAAAGAGCCTATCAGATAGAAGCTGGATTCTTTTTATGACCTACCCTCAAAAGTCACATAGTATCACTGCCAATAACTATTGGTTACAACAATCATAAAACTCCCACCAGTTTAAAAGATGGGAACATGGACCCACCTCTTCAAGGAAGGAGTGTCATAGCTTTTTTTTTTTAACGTTTATTTATTTTTGAGACAGAGAGACACAGAGCATGAATGGAGGAGGGTCAGAGAGAGGGAGACACAGAATCCAAAACAGGCTCCTGGCTCTGAGCTGTCAGCACAGAGCCCGACACGGGGCTCGAACTCACGGACCGCGAGATCATGACCTGAGCCGAAGCTGGCTGCTTAACCGACTGAGCCACCCAGGCGCCCCAAGGAGTATCAGAGCTTTAAGAAGATCAGATGATCAGATGAGATGAAAAACACTGTTGGAGTCATTTAAAAAAATGCAGTCATCCACATTTGACTTTGTAGATATGGTCAAGAATTTCCTGGCTCTTTGCCTTTTTGCTGATCTGTCCAAATAAGCATTCTTATTTCTATAATTCAGAGTGAGAGTCAGTCACACTTGTAACATTAGGCCTGTTCTAAGAACACGTATACTATATAACAGTATGTATGTATGTATGTGTGTGTATTGTGTGTGTGTGCGCACACGCGGATGTGTATGCCCAAATATGGCACTTCCTGACACAGAGCTCCTTAATACCATGAAATTTCCTGAGTGATAGAAACATGTTTTATTCTAATGGGATGGCTCTTGGCAGGCCCCTAGACTGCTTCAGGATGGGGACTAATCTTCATAAAGATACAATTTGGATTAGAAGCCTGGAACTTTCAGCCCCATTCTCCCAACTTCTGGGAAGGGAAGAGAGCTGAAGACTGAGTTAATAATCAATCATGCCTACATGAGGAAACATCCATTAAAATCCCTCAACAAAAGGACTTGGCAAGCTTCTGGGTTGGTGAACACATAGAGGTGCTGACAGAGAGCATGGAAGTTCTACGCATCCCCTCCACTTGGCTCTTCCTGAGTTATTACAAAGTGACTTCCCGGGTTTTGTGGCCTGTCTAGCAAATTATTGATCCTGATGAGGGGTCATGGAAGTGTCAATTTATAGCTAGTTGATCAGACGTACAGGAGCCCTTGGGGTGCCAGGGTGGCTCAGTTGGTTGGGCATCCAACTTTGGCTCAGGTCATGATCACACATGAATCACACATGATTCACACACATGTCAATCTCTGTGCTGACAGCTCAGAGCCTGGAGCCTGCTTCGGATTCTGTGTCTCCCTCTCTCTCTGCCCCTCCCCTGCTCTCTCTCTCTCTCTCTCTCTCTCTCTCAAAAATAAAAATAAACATTAAAAAGTAATTTAAAAAGAAAGAAGAAGAAGAAGAAGAAGAAGAAGAAGAAGAAGAAGAAGAAGAAGTAGTAGTAGTAGTACAAGAGGCCCTGGACTTGCTTCCTTTGTGTGACGTGGAGGCAGTTGTGTGGGACTGAGCCCTTAACCTTGGGCTCTGCACTAAGTCCGGGTAGTTAGTGTCAGAATTGAATTGAATTGTTAGATACTCAGTTGTGGTCTGGAGAATTGGGAGTTCAGTGTTAGAAAGCACTGCAGAGTAGTAAAGTACTATCACAGGAAATCTTGTGGGACATTTTAGAACTCATCTTTCAGCATCCTCTTTCTGCTCTATCGACAATAGATAGGTATCCAGTCCTACTCCTAAAGCTTTATTTGGAAATCCCCACTATTATAAAGTTATTTTTCAGGATGAGCACATCTCAACCATAATTGGAAGCTAGCTAAATGATAGCTATTGCATCCTCTTTAAGTAATTTAGTTTAATAAGATTAACATTTCCAGTTGTCTAATTTATACCACCTCTATAATGGTTACCTTCCTCCACTATCCCCTCTGGACCTGTGCCCGTTGGCTCCAGATTTAACCCATAGCTTATCACAGTGGTCCAGACGTGTTCTGACCAGAGAATGCCATATGGTAGAAACTTAGTAAATGGGTTGAATGAATGTTTCCTGATTTAATCCTTCACAGCAACTTTGTGAGGTATGTATTACTGTCTGCATTTTTGTAGATGGTAAAGAGGGCATGTTTAATCGTGCTGTACTTTATTTAGTAAGTGGAAGACAAATTAGACCCCAAGAACTCTCTACACTTTCTGTAAGACCAAGATGCCTCTCTCTCTGGGGCTAATTCTGCACCTGTTCTTCTCTTTCATGACTGAGGAGCTACTCATTCCTGATCTGTGAGGCGTCAGGATTCTGCTGCCCTCTTGAGCCTACAGTATTTTCCTTGCTTTGTGCAGTGACACATAACCATGGTTATTGCAAAACTGTTGGGATGAACATTAGAACAACCTTAAAATAGGAACAATGTGATATGAGAACACCACTGTGTTTAGGAACAGAATGTAATAGAGTATAAACCTTGGGATGGATTTGAATCAGGCTGTTTTTTCAAAATGTTAGACTCAAAATCCGAGAATCAGATAATTATATGCAGTAAGAAAAAAAAAAAAGAAAGAAAAACTATCTATTTAGAATATCCCCTCAAAAAAAAAAAAAAAGAATTACCAAAACTGAAATCCCTAAAATTGGGCTCACCACCAAAGCAAAAGCTAATTGATAGTCACAAATATTTAATTCATGTTATGGAATTGGTATAGAGAAAGATAGAAGGATACTGCTCTCCCTCTATGATTATAACACTTAATTATTCAATAAAATAAGTAAAAATGTAACTACAGTACAAGGTGAAATAAGAAAAGTACTGTAAGAGAGACACATGTAAAGTGCTATGGGGAGTTGAAAGGAAGGTCATTGCCAAGCAAATCACAGCGCAGAAACTAGAATGACAAAATTATATAGAATTTTGTTAACCTAAGAGCAAACATTTCTTTTTGGCTCTGGGGGAATTGCTCAGTGGTAGGGCAGCCTTCGAGAGCAGCATAACGTTGAACAGAAGCAAGGCCAATATTAAGTGAATTTGATGGCTGAAACAGTTTTCTGCTCCTGGGCCTATAATTTAAAGTCGTTATTGGGCCTTTGAGGCTAATCCCAGTAGAACAAGTCTTAGGGGCTGTGGGAAGAGGACACGTACAGTGGGGTTGAAGCAGCAGCAACAACTTCTGGTAAACAAATTCTGAAACTTAGCATTTAGGTAATCTCTTGGGAACCACATTCCAACCATCAGCGGTATTTTACAACTGCAATATATTAAATTTATTTATATGGGTAGCAGCACAGGTGTGTTTTGAACTATAAAAATTGAAAATAACTTCCTCATAGTCAGAAGAAGGTGGGAGGAATGCCATTTTTTTTTCTTATGAAATAATGGAAATTCACCTAAAGTCTGGAAACCCTTAGAGTGTTGAATAGGAATTAGATGACATCAGTAAGTTGGTCTGTCATTTTATTTATAAGTAGAGCTTCAATTTTGTGGATATTTATTGTTGTCTAAATCACATGTATTTCCTTTGAGCAATTAGTTCAACTTTTAAAGAAATATTTCATTCTTGAGATCTTAGTTATTTAACTACTACTTTGAATAAAGCGATGGATACTTAGCAAATTGTTATGGGACATAGGAGCTTTTGGTTATAAAGTTTTAATAAAGGTAGTCTCCATTTATCTTCCAAGTTAAGAAATAAAGTGGTCCCTTTAACCTATTAATCATATTAAGATTGATCCTTACTCTGTTTATCTAAGAAAAGATGAAAGCCTGGTCACTCCAGGCATGCGACATTGTCGACAGACTTTTCAGCACTCCTACTAATTTATGGCTATTCCGTGGGAACTGAAAAATACTCAGGTGGCTGAGGGTAGACATCCCAGTGATTTACTCACAACATCTGCCTCTGACTACATAGGCTCCATTCAGAGGTCAGCTTCTTGTAAAATGATGTTCCCCCTGATTTCCATCTCTTGTGCAGGTCAGTATTGATTGACACTGACCCTCAGACTGGTCCTGAAAGAGTCTCTCTCCCAAGAGAATTATAATGAATAAGTTCACATTTATGAATCAGATCACATTTAGCCAGGTAGTTAATAGAAAAAGGGGGAGTTGAAGAAAGGGTGATAAAAAGAAACAAAACCCTACAAAAAAGAGTTGCAGGAATCTCAACCCTTAGGATTTCATATCAACTTAGAAAATCCTACAGTGGACTTTTAATTTTTTAAGAGAGCACTCTTCCAGCATAAGTATCTGTGAGCTTAACCTTAAAGTCCTTGACATTTATTTGTGACAGAGATGATTACAGGGATCTGAAAAAAAATAATTTTTATTACCTCCAGGAAATGTAAGAAAGTATATGTCAGCATACATTTGTGGGCTAAACTCAGTGAGTTAATTATGGTTCAATAAAAGAAAAAAACTCAGATTTCTACCTATCATGAGTATTAAAGTTAATAAAGCCACAGATTATAAATAAGAATTGTAGCAACTATTCTGTAATAAAAGCGGTTAGTTCCTAATACATTTATGATCGACTTTGAACTTATTAAATAACAAAAAGGAACACAATAAGAAAGACCAGTCACTAACTTTACTTTAAAGATAATTGTCTCTAAAAATTGTGTCTGCCTAGAAACATGCATGTTGTAGAAATCCCATGAGTTTTTCAAAGACAGCATAATGAAACCAAAAGCAAGTTTAGAGATGTTAAGAAGAAACAATGCTCTGATTGTTTTTAAGGTTACATCAAGCCATTTGGCACAGAATGAAACTTCTTAAGTAAAACACAAGAGCTCATCTATAAATCTTTCCACTGTATTATTACGTGCTTAGGGCCAAGATATGCTTGGGCGAGGAGAACGGCCTCTAATTCCATCATGTGCCAACCTCGTAGCAGGCCAGAGCAGTTTTCTTCTTTTACGCATTATGCCATTGAGGTCAGAACCACCCATTCCAGAGCCTGGGTTGGGATCCTGGCTGTGCAACTTACTTGTTGAGTGACATTGGACAAATCATTTCACCTCTTAGTCCTCAGTTTTGTCATTTGTAGAATGAAAATCATTTACTCGTTTCATAGGCTTAATGTGATTAATGACTAATGTCTAAAATGGCTAAATGTATGTGAAATCTTAGTGCTGCATAAGCATCAGCTACTGTTATTCTCAGTGTATCTGACTTGACAGAAAAATGTCCACCATGCACATCGTCGAGTCATGTACACACATGCGTGTTATTTCATGGCCTTCAAACATCTCCTTTTACCTCTCTTTCTGGGTTCTTCACTTGCAGCCATTCTCTGAATGCCTCCACCAATCTTTTGCCCTCCGTCCTCCCCAGACTCCTGGCACTAGCCTTCGGGGTCCAGAATCGCATCCCTCACTGATCACCTCTGTGTATCACTCCCTTTCTCACACAGAACAACTTCTGTTTCAGCTTCTTCAAACTTGAATCCTCTCACCCTTAATCTGATACACAGGAAAATATATTTAGCATAGATACTGAATTTGTTTCCTCTTAGCAGACAGAAGATCTTCTCTGAACCAGTATCTAGCATTCTACAGTAGTGGGTAGGGAATTATAAATAACGTTTGTTTTGTTTGTTTGTTTTTTGGGTTTTTTTTTTGTAATAGAGGTAACACTTATTACCATAAGTGTGACGTACGCTTTATTTTCATAAGTATCCTATACCATCTAGTAACTTGGCACCATTAAAAGAAAAAAAATCATACACCATATGAGTATATATGAATAAAATGAATCTTGTTTAGTGTAGTAATTTTTTTAGGTTTTTTTTTTTTTTTTTTTTGAGAGAGAGCGGGAGCATGCCGGAGCACGCACCCATGAGTGGGAGAGGGGCAGAGAGAGAGAGGGAGAGATAGAGAATCCCAAGCAGGCTCTGCACAGTCAACACAGATCCCTACCCTGGGCTCAAACCCATGAACTGTGAGAGTCTGATGTGAGCTGGAATCAAGAGTCAGCCATTTAACCAACTGAGCCATCCAGGTGCCCCAGTGTAGTAATTTAATGTAGAACATGGAAATGGTCCTATTTACCTGTTCAGGCTACTAAATGCATAAGAATCATGATTAAAGCCTATCAATAGGTAAAAAATATATGAACAGGTGTTCTCTAATCAGGACTTACAAATAGTAAAGATTATATGTGTATATATATTAGTATAAATTTGCTTATGGAGTAGCATTGGTAGTATTTGCATGGAGAGGGATAGGTAAGGCAAAATAGAAAAAAAGCATATAGTCATTCTCTTGTAATCTTTCAATGCTTTCCCATTGAGGAAATAGTGAAAATTCAGTATACTCAGCTAGATGAATGTAAAGCAAATAGTTGTCTTCAGTATGGATTTTTTCATTGTTCCTTTCACTCTTTTTTTTTTTTTTTTGGTTTGAATGGAATGGCCACTTGTTTCCTACTGGGGCATTTAAAACCAACTGTAAAATCTCCTCAGTTATTCCCTGCCACCCACACCCCTCCACTCCCCACACCCTCCCAAGCAGCTACACACGCATTCTCAGTTCACAATTTGTGGGCTCCCATCACCTGGATTTTTATTGATCTAGTAATCTTTGCATTTACTTGTACAGATCTGAGGTTTTCTGCTTCCAATACAATATGAAAGATGCCTGTGCTAGTTAGCAATTCCTAGGACCAACATGTTTCCATGTGAAGCTGTATGAAGCTATCTTGCATTTTCTCTTTCTGAAGGTTTGTTCTGTTTGTGTATTTGCTGAAATATGAGCTAGAGGTAAGATGAGGATATCATCTTGTAAGGAGACAGTGGTAGGCAAATTGAATCAAAATTGAGGCTGACTCTCGTTCAATCTCTGGTAATTCACATCAGATTCAAACACCCTGTTCCTGCAGCTACGGAGGGTCAATTACTTGTAGCAGGCGGGGGGTCTCAGCTTGGCAGACAAAACTAACCATCACAGGTGTCTGAGACCACAGCCTTCCTCAAAAGGATTATCTTCGGGTCCACTGGGATTCAGTTTGCATAAAGGAATGTGGGACTTCCCATGAAGTACAGGAAAGAAGCTTCTGCCCACACCCCCCAACAAAAAGCCACAGGCATGGACTGGTGTGGGTAGAATCGTATCTGCTGCTCAGAATTTCGTCTGGTCCAGTCTTCCTGGTGTATTCTTGATTGATGGCTACACATAAGTGAAATAAAAGGGGAAAAAAAACACACTTCAAACTTTTGTTTGTTTGTTTCACTTAACTCTCTGAATGCATCTTATGGCACAAGATGGTAGAATAAATCTCTGGTGTTTTCAAGAGTGATGGAATGTGGCCCTGACAGCTCTAAGTGGAGTCTCCACAGTTTCTGCACGGTTGGTGGGGACAACTGCAGCCTCCCGGGCCGGTGTCGCCACAGGCCGCCAGACAGGTGGCGTGGAAATTGTCATATGTTAGATTGCTTAGTTACATAGGAGAAAGAGAAAGAGAGGGAGACAGGATAGAAAGGAAGAAGAAAAAAAGAAAGCACTCCATAGAACCAACAGAAAATGCTATGTGAGGATCAAACAATATTGCTACTTATAAAAAGAGATAAATTCTGGTAACTTTTAAAGGATTTTAGTAGTAATTTCCTATTACTACTTTTCCATCGTTGCAAGATCTTGCTCTAAAAGTTAAATCTGAGGGTCACCAAATAAGGAGAAAGAATGTAAATTAGAAAACTTTCAATGGCAATTTAAAATATTTCAGCCTAAATGTGTGTGTTTTTCCCCTGAATTAGCTTGTTCTCTTAAGCTTACTATTTTATAACTACTTCTTAAAAAGGGAAAAAAGAAAGAAATGAAAAAAACACAGGAAAAAAACCTTTTTTTTTCCTTTCCAGAAGTGAATTACTATTTTCAGGAGCATTTTCCTATGAGAGTCATGAATCATTCTTGCCTACTTTGAAGGAGGGCTCTCATGACATTCTTTATGCCTTAGCAATAATATTACAAATATTTGTTGTCACAACTAAATATGCCACTGATTTAGTATCCTAAAATCTAATGGTTTCATCCATTGACATCTTGATGTACTTAATGGCTCAATTTGAAGACAATTAAATATATTGTATTTGGTAAAAATTAGAACTTAGGAGTAGTAGTAAGAATAATTTATTTTTTAAAAGCACTAGATATAAAATTTAAAGGCTAAAAACTGGTTTCCTGTAAATGATAACAGTGTGAGCTTTCAGATTTAAAAAAAAGTTTAAAATTTTTTATAACAAGTTAAAAACATGTATAAAATGGATAAGTTAAACTTTTAGCAATAAATGAAAGCTCTTTAAATACAAATGTGTAGTCTTCATTAAAACTCTATTTTTTCTAATAATATTAAAATGCACCACATAAAATAATTTCAAGAGTCTGACTAACCTGTCATTTCAATTTATAAAATGACATAGTTCATAATATATTTTAATATTAATCATCCAAAGAGGACATTGTACCATATATACTGTCTAGGCAGTATGCTAGTGAACAGCCTTTTACTTATGTCTCTTTGTTAAAAATAAGGTAAAATCCTCAAAAATATTTGGTTCCCATTTTTAAGTTAACCCCAGATTACCACTTTGTGGAGCAGGTATTCTCTTTTGGCAATAAGAGCTGATTATTCCCTTAAATAAAGGGACAAATGGGAGAGTCTCTTTCTATTTCACAATACGAGAAGTTCCAGAAAATTAGGAATTCCACAACCTCAAACTTGGAACATCCATACACCAAGTTCAATACAAATAATTACAGAGAAGCTTCTGTGTGCTGAGGACAGTATTATATAATATAGAAATATAAATGTGACTATAATAAACACCCTGCTTGCTAAAAAGATTCAGACAGGTACTAAAATAACTACATACTAGGAATAACTGGACAAAGGTCATAACAGAACTACCAAAGTCAGGGCAAGAGCTCTGAGTATAAGTACATTTCCGTTCATTTTGAATTTGACTCTTCATAATTTGGCTATAGTAAATAATGCCACGATAAACAAAGGGGTGCCTTTGAATGAGTGTTTTTTTTAATTTGGGGGGTAAATACCCAGAAGTGAGATTCCTAGATCATAGGGTAGTTCTATTTTTAATTTTTTGAGGAACTTCCATGCTCTTTTCCACAGTGGCTGTACCAGTTTGCTGTATTCCCACCCAAAGTGCAAGAGGGTTCCTTTATCTCCACATCCTCACCAACCCCTGTTGTTTCTTGTGTATTTGATTTTAGTCATTCTGACAGGTATGAAGTGATATCTCATTGTAGTTCTGATTTGCATTTCCCTAGTGATGAGTGATGTTGGCCATCTAAATGCCTTCTTTGGAAAAATGGCTGTTCATGTCTTCTACCCATTTTTAATTGGATTATTTGCTTTTTGGATATTGGCTTTATTAATTCTCTCTATATTTTGAATACTAACTCTTTATTGGATCTGTCATTTGCAAATTTATTCTCCCATTCCATAGGTTGCCTTTTAGTTTGGTTGATTGTTTCCTTCTCTTTGCAGAAGTTTTTCATTTTGAGGTAGTCCCAGTATCTTATTTTTGCTTTTATTTTCCTTGCCTCGGGAGACATATCTAGAAAAATGTTGCTACAGCCAATGTCAGAGAGATTACTACCTGTGTTCTCTTCTAGGATATCTATGGTTTCGGGTCTCACATTTAGGTCTTTAATTCATTTTGAACTTATTTTTGTGTATGGTGAAATAAAGTGTCTGGTGTCATTCCTTTGCATGTGGCTGTCCAGTTTTCCCAACACCATTTGTTCAAGAGACTGTCTTTTTCCCATTTTATATTCATTCCTCCCTTGTCAAAGATTAATTGATTATGTAATTGTGAGTTCATTTCTGGATTTTTCGACTCTACTCCATTGATCTGTTTTTATACCAGTACCATACTGTTTTAATTTCTACTACTTTGTGATATAGTTTGAACTCTGGGATTGTGATTTTTGTTTTATTTTTGTTTTGCTCTTCTTTTACAAGATTACTTTGGATATTTGAGGTCTTTTGTGGTTCCCTATGAATTTTAGGAGTATTTATTCTAGGTCTTTGAAAAATGCTGTTATTTTGATAGGGATTGCATTAAATCTGTACATTGCTTTGGGTAGTAGAGACATTTTTAAGAACATTTTTTTCTTTCAAGCCATAAACATGGAATGCCTTTCCAGTCTTTGCATTGTCTTGAATTTCTTTCATTGGTATTTTATGCTTTTCAGAATACAGATCTTTCACCTCTTTATTCAAGTTTATTCCTAGAAATTTTATTGTTTTTGATGCAACTGTAAATGGGATTGTTTTATTAATTTCACTTTATGCTACTTAATTATTAGTATATAGGAATGCAAAAGATTTCTGTACATTGATTTTTGTATCCTGCAACTTTAGTGAATTCATTTATCAGTTCTAGTAGTTTTTTGCTGGAATCTTTAGGATTTTCTGTATGTAGTATCGTATCATCTGCAAATAGCAAGTTTTACTTCTTCCTTACCAATTTGGATGCCTTTTGTTTCTTTATATCATCTAATTGCTATGGCTAGGACTTCTAGTACTATGTGAATATAAGTGGTGAGAGTGGATATCCTTGCCTTGTTCCTGACCTTAGGGGAAAAGCTCTCTGTTTTCTGCCATTGAGTATGATATTGGCTGGGAGTTTTTTTGATAGAAAGCCTCTACTATGTTGAGATATGTTCCCTCTAGACCTACTTTTCAGAGGGCTTTTTTCATGAATGCATTTTGTACTTTCTCAAATGCTTTTCTGCATCTATTGCAATGATCATATGGTTCTCATCTTGTTTCTTATTTTTGTTATCTATCATAGTGATTGTTTTGTGAATATTAAACCACCCTTCAACCCTGGGAATAAATCCCACTTGTTTGTGGTGTATGATTTTTTTTTTAATATATTGTTGGATTCAGTTTGCTAATATTCTCTTGAGGAGTTTTGAATCTGTATTCATGAGAGATATTGGCCTATAGTTCTCTTTTTTGTGTGGTGTCCTTATCTGGTTTGGGTATCAGGTGATATTAGCCTCATAGAATGAATTTGGAAGTTTTTCTTCTTGTATTTTTTTTGGAATAGCTTGAGAGGAATGGGAATTAGCTTTTCTTTAAACGTTCAGTAAAATTCACCTGTGAAGCAGTCTGGTCCTGGACTTTTGTTTCTTGGCAATTTTTTGATTACTGATTCAATTTCATTCCTGGTTCAAATTTTGTGTTCCTTCCTGCTTTATTTTTCATAGGTTATATGTGTCTAGGAATCTATCCATTTCTTCTGAGCTGTTCAATTTGTTGGCATATAGGTTTTCATAATATTCTGTATAATTATTTGTATTTCTGTGGTATTGGTTGTTATTTCTCCTCTTTCATTAATGAGTTTTTTGCAGGCCAAATGTCCATAAATAGATGAATGGATGAAGAAGATGTGGTGTGTATGTGTGTGTATATATATATATATATATATATATATATATATACACACCCATATATAATATATGCAATAAAACCTTGGTTTGTGAGCATAATTCGTTCTGGAAACATGCTAGTGCTAGTATTCCAAAGCATTTGTTTATCAAAGCAAACTTCCCCATAAGAAATAATGGAAACTCAGATGATTTGTTCCACAACCCCAAAACATTCATAGACAAATGATTACAATACTGTAATATAATATAAAATAATAAAGAAAATACAAAATATAAAGAAAAATAAATTAACCTGCACTTACCTTAGAAAACCTTCATGGCTGATGTGTGGGAGATTAGAGAGGGCTATTGTATAGGATGACCTTCACTATCACTAACAGAATCACTGCTATCTATTGGTTCAATGGAATCTTTTTCTTTTCATGCAACTTTAATGAGGAACCTATCCAATGACACTTGCTTTTTCCCCCTTTTGGGGACTTCACAGAAATGTGCCATTGCATTGATGATCACCCACAATCATGCAAAAGAGAGAGAGAGAGAGAGAGAGAGAGAGAGAGAGAAAACCATTGGCTTAGTTGTGATCATGTGACATTCTGCATCATGTACTACTCATATTACAAGGCATTGTTCATTTATCAGGTTAAAATTTATTAGAAATATTTGCTCATCTTGTGGAACACTCACAGAACAAGTTACTCACAATTCAAGATTTTACTATGTGTGTGTGTTTATATATAATGGAATATTATTCAGCCATAAAAAAGAATGAAATCTTGCCATTTGCAACACTGTGTAATGCTAAGCAAAATAACTCAGCCAGAGAAAGACAGGTACCTCACTCATATGTGGATTTCAAGAAACAGAGTGAGAGGGACAAACCAAGAAACAGACTCTTAACTACAGAGGACAAACTGATAGTTAACAGAGGGGAGGTGGGTGGGAGGATGGGGGAAACGGGATGGAGATCAAAGAGTACACTTATGATTAAAAAAAAAAGTCTTTATATTCAAAGTTCCCAATTAAAAGACCTTTGTGTCCAAAAAGAAAAAAAAAAATTTTGACTCCTCAGTTGAATGTGTTCCTTTTCCCTCTTTACTTCCATTTTGTTCTCATTCTTTTTTTCAAATAATTTAAAAATACAATGTCTTGTTGTCATTTCAACTGATAAAAAGGTTTGGCAAGGTCTTTAAAGGGCTATAAAGAAGAATTGGAACTTGGATCTATTATTGTGGTATGTATGATACATTGTGTTCTTTATTTTCTGAATAATGTGTTATTAACAAGTTAAAAAGACAATGGTGATTGTTTCACACTTTCAACCCTAGATGGAAATGGCTCCACATACAGTAATTATCTTAAAAGCTAACACTTTTTTAAGTGTTCTTGTGCTTTAATACACACACACACACACACACACACACACACACACACACACACACAAGCTATACTAACAGTGATTGTTCAGCATGGAATGCATGTAGATACTCTACGGATTTTAAAAATGCCCCTTCCTTTCAAAAAGCATTTATGCATGAGGGACACAGTTTGTAGAAACTTATGAATCCTAAGGGATAAACACAACATGCACAAAAAAAAGAGTCTTGCGTGGTTATAGCATGAGAGTTCTAATCGTTTTTCACTTTACTCAAAGAAAAAAGATAATTTTGGCAGTTCTTGATGAAAAAACAGATGATATCAGTTAAATTCCCTCATAATACATGCAAAAATATGAGTATCACTCCAGATTTCCATTAAGCATAAGATTCTTTAGCAAGATTTGGATATATAATATTGATCTCAATTTGGGAATTTGGTATAAGATAGAGAATTAGTATCTATTTAATAAGCAGGAGAGCCTTGGTGTTTTTGTGTGTTTTATGCTGTGGTGTGTTTGTGTATGTGTGGGTTTGTATTGCACTTTCAGGGTTTTTCCTCTATATCAAAATTAGAAATACAAACACCTTTTCACTAACATGTGCAGTTTGGAAAGTTATATAGCCTGGGTTGTGAAAATATTTCTATAAAGTTCTTGCCCTATTTATCCCTCCCAATGTTTATGAAGAGTTGATTTTTAATGTATGTGAAAACAAAAGAACTACACATGTAAATTATAATGCTCAAAATTTTGATAAACAACCACAGTATGTTATTAGTTATCTTATATAGCAATGCTACTCTAAAACTGATAGTACATTAAAAAGTCACCAAAGGCAGTGGGGAGGAGGGGTTGAAGTTTTTAAATCTCTGCTTTTCAGTGTGAATACATATATTTTAGCTAATTGCATTTCAAGTGGTTAACAAATAATAACTTATACATGATAACCTATAATTGGCATCCCCCCCCCCAAAAGAGGAAGTTTGCAATAAAGACTGAGTGACTACATAAACAGAGGCTACAGAGATACTTAACTGTATGGCTTCACATGGCTGGAGGGGGAAGCAAATGGAAAGTGGAAAGGGGAGAGCTTGAAGGTAAAGAAAACCACAGAGACGTGTTAACGGGTGTATCTGGCATCCTTTCCTCCTACAAAACGTATGTTCCCAATGAAAATACCAAGAAGACAAAAGAAACTGAGATTGCAGAAAAAGTATTAGGTAAAACTATTTGGGTTTGCCAAGACGGGTAGAGAAGTACTTTTCAGTCTGGCCCCGGCTCTGAATCCTGTGATGCCAGCTTCCTAGTGTTTTTTTGCATTGGTCATCAAATAGTCCATGATGGTTATTTCTCTAAGCTCTTAAATTTACAGCCTGAGTTATTTCATTTCCCTCCTAGTTAGAGCTTATCTTACATTCTTGCAGTTACCATTCAATGCATATTAAATATTAAAAACTTACTGTAGACAAAACATTGACCACGTAACAGTGAACAAGACAGACATAGTCTCTGCCCTGGGTTTTGTGCTCTTACAATTGGAGACTGGAGAGGAGAACAATGTCCCTCAAACAAACAGCATCAAATGTGATAAATGCCTTACAAAGAATGTTTAGAAGTTTTGGTAATACTTAACAGAGCAGTTTGATGCTTCAGAGTAAGACTTTCCTAAGCCATTAATAATTAATCTGATTTCTGAATGAGAAGTACATTTTAATTTACTCATGTTGGGGAAGCAGAGGGAAGGTTGTAGCCAAAGGCTTGGAAGGGGAGATAAATAGTCTGCTCAACAAATTAAACAACAACTCAGAGTGGCTGAAGGAAAGAGAGGAAGCAAAATGATATCGTGAAATAAGTAAAGAGAGAGATGGAAGCAGGAAATGGAAGACATTGTAAGCTTTGCTAAGAACCCATCTGAAAGGCATCAGTCAGCAAGCAACCATCCCAGTGTTTTAAGCTGGGGAGAAATATGATCAGATATGCATGTATAACAAATAGTTTTGGAAGCATTGGGAGAGCCTGGTATAGGAATAATAAGCCTCCCTGTTTTAATTGCCAGCTCTTTATCCTGTTGAGGAAGGAGGGATTCTCTTCCTAGGGTTATGGGGGTGGCTGAATTCTGGGCAGATGCAATTGACAATAGTTTATTAATCCCATATCCTCATAGTTTGGGAAACGAGAATACCACCTATCACACAGGGCCACATGGGGGCTGCACGGGAACCTCCGGGAAGCAGGCTTTGCGTTATCAGGAGACTGAAGTACTCTGCATATTCCAGGATTGGCTTGTTTGAATAATGCCAGGAGGTGATTTGGAAACTGAAGCCCAATAGTCAGAGATAATAAGTAGGACATGCACCAGGTCCTTGTGATGCACCAATTGTTTGGCTGCAGGACTTTATCCACAGGAGCAGAGTGGTGAGGGGAAGATGCCGTTAGGCCATTCAAGTCCCTCTCCATTTTCCCATAAATCAAGGCACACATAATAGTGAGGCTTAATCTTGGGCCTTATAGTACATGCTCATGAAACCCCAGAGAAGAAAATTTGTCTGCATAGGTGTGGACGTTGAGTCTCTGAATATTGAGCTCTGAACACTGTATATGGAAGGCCCTATCTCTCTCTATGTTCTGTTTTCTTCCCAATCCCTGTGACCATTTTCTAACCTAGAACAGAAAGCCTTAGACTCCATTGTTTCTTTTCTATAATATGGAAGAATGTTTTCAGCTGAGCCCTTAGGCTTGGTTCTTGAAATGCTAAAAAAAAAGAAAAGGATTTAGAAAATCCTCTCTGAAGACAGAAGTCTGGCTTAAAGGCTTTTTGTAAATCAGAAAGGTCAAGTGCCCATCAGCCCTTGCCCTGGGGAGGCAAACATCAGAGTTGGAAAAAGGGTGAAGATTTGCAAGAGCAGGTTTTGCATGGGGATTAAAGTGCATTCATTTAATATTTGTCAATCTGTATATTATCATAGAATCTTTGCTCTGTCCACATGTTTTGAACACCTTGCATAACTGTAATATATCCTGATTATTTACCAAAAAAAATCACTTTAAGAAAATTGTCCAGTCCATGGACTTTTTTCCCCATTGAATTATTTCTAGGATCTCCACTTAAGTGACTGTGTAGAGACTTCCAGAGAAAACTCCATGAGAGGTAGGTTTCCTGAGCCTGTACTACTGAGAGATAATATACTCATAGTCACCTTACAGATTTGCCAGAGTTACCCTGAGTGAAATATCCCTGTCTCAGGAATCAAGTTGTTTATAAACATGTGCCCTTACTATGTTATTGTTTCATCTCAGTCACCATCTGTGTGGAGTTTACCAGAGGGAACTTTATTTTATTGTATGTGCCTTTTAACAGGTGTTAGAAAGTGTTCATGAAGCCCTGCATTGGGTTATACTGTAGCTGTATAATCCAAAACTTTGTAACCTCTCACCCAACTCACATGTCTAATTTGATACTGGATCTTCAGTGACAGTGATGATATATTTCCAGATATTTGTTAGAAATATTCATGTTCAGTACACCTGAAATCTCAAGAATGTGTCTCTTAGATACGCATCAAGAATATCTGTAATAGTTTTGTTCTCAAATTGAGTATTTTATGCTTCCTTGGTTGAACAGAGGAAGCCTAGCTTTTTTTAATTATAAACTTAAAATAATGGGGGAAATATGTTCCTTCTCACAGTCTTGAAAAATTTGCTCTGCCAACTGGAATATTAAGAAAGCGTTTCTCTGCTTCACATTTCCGAGATGTGCACAAAACTTATAATGCATTTCTAAAATCCAGTTTATAATGGTGCTGCTCAGGAGCTCATCGATGGTCCCATATGACTCCTAAGAAAAAGGAAACAAGAAATAATGTCTCCCTGTGCTTGGTTTTGAACAAGTTAACTAAATATTACAAGAGCAGATTAGAAAAGCAATCCCTTTATTTAGTTGAGAAATTGCCCACTTGAATCCCTAAAGATCAGTTATTGTAGCATGAACTGTAAGATTTCCACTAAGAGTCTTAAATGAGTCAATAAAAGGTCATGTTTATATACGTTAAAAACACTTGAAAGAATAATATTAACATTGACTTTTGGGCCATGCCTCCACTTGCCCAGTGAAAGGTATTTCTCTAGGAAATATGCTACTTTCGACATCAGTATTCTTCTAAATATGCAGCAGATGTGACCATTAAAAACCACTTTATTCAAAGTGAATAAATTCACTTGATTAAATCTTTTGATTTAATAGTAATAAAAAGAAGCCAGTGTTAAGTTCATTTCTACAGAAGAAGGTCTTGTTTACCCCAGTGCTGTTGATATCGGTCATTCAATTCATGGACGCCTAAGCTTCCCAAGTATGTAACTAAGGTGCTATTCCAGCACTATTGTTTTTAATCTGGCAAAGTAGGTATTAAAAAGGGAAGGGATTTCTTACTATCCTTTTCAATCCATTCTTAGCAGACACATTGATACATGCAATTGAATTTGCAAAATTACTCTTCACTTGGCTAGTATAAAAGAATACAGATCATTCTGAGAAATTGTAGAGCATTAAGTAAATTATGATCTCTATTACAATAAAACTTTGTTTAAAAGTTTTCATAGTCTCAGAATACACTTCTCAGTTACTTACACTATAAAATGATGTAATGAAATATGTCACGAGTTGAGTTATAAAAGTTAGAAGTAGAAACATTAAAAAAAATAAAACCTACTTTGAAATAGAAAAATAAAAACCCTAAGACTTTTCATCTTTGATGGACATCTAATCATGCATCCAAAAAATCAGTGTGTTCTCTTAGACCCAGGTTAGTATGGCCTTTTCCTTTATTCCTTTATTTATTTTTAAAATTGGTAAAGAATTGTATTATTTGAAATTATTTAGGGGCGCCTGGATGGCTTAGTCGGTAAGTGTCTGACTCTTGATTTTGGTTCAGGTCATGATCTTGTGGTTCATGAGTTCGAGCCCCATGTTGGGCTCCACAATGACAGTGCTGAACATGCTTGGGATTCTCTCTCTCCTTCTCTCTGCCCCTCCCCCATTCACACATGTGCGTGGACACACACGCATGCTCTCTCTCAAGATAAATAAATAAACTTTAAAAAACATGAAATTATTTGTTAGAATGTTTCTTTGTCAAATTAAAAATTCAATCTCAGTGCTTTTTTGGTTTATAACTGTTATATTTTGGGAACCATTTTCTGGGTTTTAGGGGTCCTAAGATTAAAATCATAATTTTAGACCTCAGATGAAAGTACACTTCTATGATTTCCAAACTGTTGGGGGAGAAAATGTTGGAAAAATGTAAATGCCATTAACAAATAGTAAGAAGTCATCATGACTCTTGGAACAACAATAGAAAGCCAAAGAGAAATTGCATTGATAACATATAAATTGAAGTCGCTAAGGTGAAAATGTAATGTTTCAGAACAGATTATACCAAAGCACTTCAAAACTGTGAGTCTATTAGACTGAAGGCATCTAAAAATGCCCTTGTAAAATCGAACTAAATTATTTTTTAAACCAATCTCCAGAAATTCACTTCTTTATAAAATCAGAGTAGGGGCGCCTGGGTGGCGCAGTCGGTTAAGCATCCGACTTCAGCCAGGTCACGATCTCATGGTCCGTGAGTTCGAGCCCCGCGTCAGGCTCTGGGCTGATGGCTCAGAGCCTGGAGCCTGTTTCCGATTCTGTGTCTCCCTCTCTCTTTGCCCCTCACCCGTTCATGCTCTGTCTCTCTCTGTCCCAAAAATAAATAAATAAATAAATAAATAAATAAATAAATAAATAAATAAATAAATAAATAAAATCAGAGTAATTTGGGGCCAAGAGAAGAGCTCAGTACAACTGCCATTGGCCTAAATTCAGATTCTCTGCCCTTTGTCACTGGTGGAGACCTGGTCCTGGGGTATCTACCATCTTGCAAGTGAGCAAGATTTGGGACTGCTAGTGTAATCATTACCAGAAAATTGAGAACTTCAGAATGCAAAAATGCATGGGACTTGAGTCCAGGAGCCAATTCTAGAACTTTGAAAGGTGGTTAGGATATACAGTAGAAACCAGAAAAGCTGAGCAGATTTAAAGCCAGAATGATGCGCCATTTCTTTTTTTTTTCTTAATTTTTTTAACCTTCATTTATTTTTGAGAGAGACATACCATAAGTGGTGGAGGGGCAGAGAGAGAGGGAGACAGAGTCCGAAGCAGGCTCCAGGCTCTGAGCCGTCAGCACAGAGCCTGACACGGGGCTCGAACTCACCAACCCCGAGATCGTGACCTGAGCCAAAGTCAGATGCTTAATTGACTGAGCCACCCAGGTGCCCCATGATGCCTCCATTTCTGTGAACATCGCTAAGACCTTGCACTAAAAGTTATTTATAGACTTGCAATTTTGAAAAATCACACTCTTTACAGTCACTGTTGTTATCTTATGGAATGGCAGGGATTCAGGTCTCAAAATCTTAATTATGATTGATTTGGCAACTCCTCCCCCTGGCGTTTCCCCGTTATCAAAGTTTAGTGTGGATGAGATAAACCCAACAACCATCCCCAAAGGGTAGTCCTCTCATATTCCACAAAATCCTGGGGCCTGAATATGGCCCAGCATTTCTTTGGTTTTGGCAGATAGGACCAGCGATTACTGCTATCATAAAATCATGTGTTCCCTGTTATGAAGAAAAAAGACCAAGGAGGTTAACGAATCAACTGTTAGACAAGTGTGTTTTCTCCTTAGGAAGCTTCCCACTGGTAAACTGTGAAGTTTTACAGATGGGAGAAAAGTGGAATCCTCTTTTGCCAAATGAAAGTGAATGAATTAAACAATAAGGCCAAGTGATATTCTGAAAGAGAAAAGTAGAAAGAAATGACAATTGATGTCACTGGGAAAAATAAGAAAGAAGTTTCATTTTAAGGAAAATGGAACAGAATGACATTATTTTAATGACGATGTATTAGGGGGAAAGATATCTTGTCTTTTAAATTATTTTTAATAAGCATTTTCCAGACTACATACTTTGGTCCTTTCTATAATTTTTGAAAAAATAACAGTAGGAGATATGTTGCACATACTGTCTAGATGCTCATCAAGTTATTCTTCCTGAAAACACAGTATGACTTCATATTCTTGTGTCTGGGTTGAGTCCAGGTCTATTACTTCTGGCCAATGGTAGTGGGTGGAAATAATATATGTACTTCCTGAGCTATTTCCAGGACCTCTTTTGGATGTTCTTTAGGGATCATGAATTTAAATTATCTGCGTCACAAGATGAAAAGAGCCTGAATCCCTGGGTACTTGCTTGAAGGTAAACTGCCAAAGAGAATCAATCCCAATGAACATTGAACTGTGACAAAAGGAAGAAATAAATCCTTTGTTGTTACGAAGCTACTAAGATTTCATGCTTTAATTTTAACCAGAGCATACCTTACTCTACTCTAATTCATAAATTGGTATTATGTGAACACAACTCCATAATAAAGACCTAAAATATGTGGTTTAGGTTTGGAGATCAGGGGATGGACAGCAAGAAAACTGACATTGAAATTTAGAAAAGGGGGGGCGCCTGGGTGGCTCAGTCGGTTGAGCGTCTGACTTCGGCTCAGGTCACAAACTCGCAGTCCGTGAGTTCGAGCCCTGCATCGGGCTCTGGGCTGATGGCTGGGAGCCTGGAGCCTGCTTCCGATTCTGTGTCTCCCTCTCTCTCTGCCCCTCCCCCGTTCATGCTCTGTCTCTCTGTCTCAAAAATAAATAAATGTTAAAAAAAAATTTTTTTTTAAAAATTTAGAAAAGGGGTGCCTGGGTGGCTCTGTTGGTTGACCCTCCAACTTTAGCTCAGGTCGTGATCTCATGGTTTGTTAGTTTGAGCTCCGCGGCAGGCTCTGGGCTGACAGCTCAGAGCCTGGAGCCTGCTTCGTGTTCTGTGTCTCTCTTTCTCTGCCCCTCCCCCACTCGTGCTCTGTCTCTCTCTCTTTCTCTCTCTCAAAAATGAATAAACATTAAAACAGTTTTTTTAAATGAAAAAAAAATTTAGAAAAATGATGATCCATATTGTGAAGAGGCAAACATTTGGTAAAACTGATGCATGTCATAACTTGAAAGACACACTCTGAGTCTATTCAACTAGAAAATGTAGGGGATATAGCTGAGAAAAAAAATAAAAGAATTAGTATGTTTTCAAGAGAGGAACTTGGGAATAATTTGGCCATTTTGCAAGCAAAAATCAAAGAGAATAGAGTCCTGAAATTCTGTGCCTTTGGAAAGTTGAAAAAGAAAATTAACTGCTTACAGACTCCAAGCAGTTGGTGACAGTATTTTAAAAGGTTTGAACAGCAAAGATCTACTAAGCTGCCTTAGGTGAATAAATCAAAGCTAAAATCCGTAAGTATATGTATAATCTTCCCACCCATTGTCCTAGATAGGTGGTCACTATTAAGAAAGAAACAAGTCAGTAAAAAGCAGTGAAATAAAGATATTTAAGAATTACAGCTGGAAAAGAAATTTGGTGTTGTGATTACCGGTACAGTAGGCCCCCCTTGGCTGTAGTTGTGCTTTCTGAGATTTCAGTTACCTGGGGTCAACCTCATTCAAAAAATGGATGTTCCTCCTTCCGACCTATTGTCAGGAGATCAATAGCAGCCTAATACTGTGTCGCAAAGCCTGCATCAGTCACCTCAGTACGTCTCTTCCTGCAGGCATTTTATCATCTCCTACCAACACAAGAAGGGTAAATACAGTACAATAGGATATTTTGAGAGAGAATGAGAAAGACCACATTTACATAACTTTTATACAGTAGATTGTTATACTTGTTCTTTTTACTATTATTATTGTTAACCTCTTACTGTGCCTAATTTATACATTAAACTTTACCATAGGTATGTAGGTATAGGAAAAAACATAGTGTATATATAGGGTTTGGTACTATCTGTAGTTTCAGGCATCCATTGGGGGTCTTAAAATATATCCCCCCCGCAGTGTTCTGTGAAAGGCAAGTATCTGCACAATGACCTCCAGAGGTTGAAGGAGCCGTAAGACAGAGCAAAAAGGCTGTCAAGTCCAGCCTGACAGGAAATAGTTTGTTAAAGGGACTCACAGACAGAAGCATATCTTGGGTGGCCACAGGATGAGTAGTTGTCCACAAATATTCCTATGGGTAAGGCCTGCTTTTATAGTACTAGAGGCTGAGAAGACAGTGCTTGTAGATGCCCTGGGAGGAAATATTTGAGAATAGTTGTGTGCTATAGTCATATCTCTAGAGCAGATCAAAGACATTATGTCCCAGCAATGTACTTAAGGGAGTGATTAGACAAAAAGAAAGAATGTGTGTGTAAGGGTGGGGAACTGTATTCAAGAAGACTTTAGGTTACAGAGTGGTCATCATGGAGGGAGGATATATCCAAGATGGTGTTAGTCTGGCTCGCACACCCACGGATAAGGGAACAACTGTACAAGTCAGGAGTAAAACAAATCAGCAGTCTATTGGTTTAATACAATTTTATTGAAAGAAATCACAGATTTGAATGAAAGCCTTTGTTTCATACTTAAAACAAACAAACAAAAATGAATAGTAATAGTAAAACCTTGAGCTCCCAATTTTCCACCAGGATGGGTGAGACTTTGGAGGCATTACAGCCCCAGTGAAGGTATTCTCTCTAACACTCACTTCAGATGTAGTCCTGGAGAATGTTGTACTAAAAGGAGTATCCAGATGAGTAAATCAAGAGCCATAGAGAAAAGAGAAAAACAAAACAAAACACATTTCCTTCTAGGGGGATGAATTAGTGTGTAATCAAGGTAACATCCTCTCTCCAACCCCATGATCAAGGTAATGGACCTTCAAAAGTCTTCCCAGTGAGATTTCAGAATTGTAATGAGACAGTGTCCACTGTATGTCTTCTTTTCTTTCCATTTTTGAATGGGAAATTTTATTCTTTCTATGTTCTATCATTGGGCATAGTCTTCAGGGGGTTGGTGGGGGGAGGTAGTTAAAGATCTTATTCATTTAGTTGATAGGTTGCTATTATAAAAGAAATCATAGCTCAACTGTCAGAGAGGACTGCACCTTACCAAAATGTATAGTACATTGAACTTGATGCAGTCTCTGCAAAGAACTTCGATTTTTCCTCTTTGGGGAGGAAATGAGTATATTATATGTAATAAAGGGTAAGTCAAAATGATATTTAATGATCAAAGGGTAGACTGTATTAGAAAATGGTTAGATATTCATCAAACCTGTTTCCTTTTCCTTGGCACACAGAAAGATTATATTTGAAAGCCTTTGCAGTTAACTTGGGATCACATGAACAGTTCTATCTAATGGAAAGTGGGAGAAAATGATGAAAACCACTTCCACCTGGCTGTTAAGGTCTCTTCTGGGAATATTAGGTAGCTCTCTCTCTTACCTTTTGGCTGTGATCCAAGATTGTGCATTCAAGATAGTGGTAGCACAATATGGAAGCATCCTCTATCTCCAGATCCCCACTACTAGGAAGGGCCACAGGGGGAAAACATCATTGAAGGTGTGTGTTAGGACAACAGTATTCTATGAAATAGATAACTGGTTTATTTCCTCCCCTGCCACTATTTCCATTCAGTCCACACTCTCTCTTTATTCTAAAACTTTCTCTACACAGATCAGAGTAACGTCACAGGTGTGATCTTGTTGCTTGTCTATAAATATTCCACAAATGTTCACTGACCGTGGTGTCATCTTGAGATTATTAATATAGAATGCAAAGATTCAAGCTGCCTTTTATTGTCCTTAATATTTTTCTAGTGTCTTTGAATCACTCCTTATTCTTATTTCTCTGCTTATAAATTTCCTGTTCATTTCCCAAGCCTTCTTGTGTGTGGTTTTCCAGTCCTCTTCAGGGACAGGGTGGGAGTAAGGTGACAAGGAGATGTGCTTGCTTAGTTTTTTCTCCATTCTCTCATAGCAGATATTACATATTTCTGTTATTTTGTTATAAATATTTCCTTATGCCTATATTTATAGGTACTCCCTTTGAAAAAGTCTAATTTATCTTTATATTGCCATTTTCTGGCATAGTTTATAGTACATATTGACCCCATCTTACATAATAAATATACCAAGTAAAAAAGTGCCAATAGAAATGTCACTCATATAGGCCAATCTATGTAGCCAGTTAATTGACACAAATAGATTTTGGTTGAAGGACGTACTTAGAAATTCCTTTTATCATATATTTTCGTATCTTATATTTTTATTATCTCTTTATTCATTATTGTTGCCTTTTACACCTAAAAACATATTTAGCATAAGGCTTCTGTACGATATTTTATTATGTTCTTATACTTCATTCATGATAGTTTTTTTAGATACGTTTATTACAGTCTGAGAGGTCCTCACTATGAGAGAGAAAAATAGTTATATCATCTTCTCCTCCCAGATGCAACTAAAATGTGTTTTTAATGTAGACTAATTGTTAGTGTAAAACTCTTGGTAGTCCAATCTGCATTCAAAATAAAACCACATCCCTAATTTTATAGAAGACACTGGGCTTGAAGTTATAAGCCCGTGTCAATTTCTGTCTTACAATTGCTGAAAATTGAAAACTGACTTCTGATTAATTTTTTAAATGTTTTGGATTAAACTATAAAAATTAATTTCTGTCTCCTTGTCATTAATGCATTTAAAGGAGATAAACTCATTTATAAATTCCTGCTTTGCCAGCAAGTGATGCCTCTTAGACCCTATTAGGAAAGAAACTCAAAACAAGGTCACTTTCTAACTTAGAACTGGATTTTATAATGAGGTGTCATTCTACATAAACAAGAAATTATTTTATGCTAATGCTGTATTTATTTCCTTGGCAATGTCAAAGAGACTTGCCTTGAACATTTTATAATATGACTTAGTATTCATAGTGACAGCTGAAGTCAAAATTTTCCTTCACATTTCTCCTAATTTATTTACCTTCTAGGATATTTTGCCTCTAAAAGCTTGTAAGGGTTTCCTTAGTCAACAAATACAAACTGTGAATCTACAACATAAGGCACTATGCTAAAGGCTCCCAAAAAGTCATGCTATAATGCGGCATAATTCATAAACCAACTACCATTCTGGAACTTAAAGTATCTCTGTTTTCATATATATCATTTAATTTTTATTAAAACTATACAAGGTAGGAAGAGTTATTACACCTTCCTCCCTTTTTACCAATCCATTTCTCTTTGAGTTCAATACAAGAGTGAATGCTTTTAGATCTCCTTGGCTCTGAAGAAATAACAAACTGACTTATTCAGAAATACTTGAGTGGGGAGGTTGAAGATAGGCTTTTCTTTTCATATGCTTGGGGTTCCAAGATCCGCTTTCTGATTCTCTGGGGCTTATGACTGTCAGGAAATTAGAGAAGGATTGTCTAAATGAGGGTGAGTTTAGGAGGACTGAGCAAAATACTGGGAAATGTAACTGGAGTCATGTATGCTGAATAGTCTCCAGGTAACATGCCGGGTACAGGTGATGGGACGCGCTCTCTCAACACCTGAGGGAAGAGCAATGGTGGGGGCTCTGGCATGAGGGAGACAGAGTGCTCACTCGTGCTACCACAGCCCTGATTAGACTCCCTAGTGCCAGCTACGGGCATGTCCTCTCAAGTGGACCTTAGATGATTACTCTGTTCCTGTGTACCTGGTCCTTTGCCTCATCCTAGATTGTGCCTACCGCTCCCTATGACCCACTCCTGTCCATGTTTCCCAGCTCAGCTTTGCATCTCTTATTTCCAATCCCACTTCCTTAATGCTAGGATTCACTGTCTCAAATCTGTAGGCTGTATTAACCATCCGTTAATTTGTATCTCTGCCCCACAACTCTTCTACTTCACAATTCCACATTGCCACACTTCCCAAGACAAAAATTTGATGTTATTTCCAGGATCCTTAGCTTAAAATTCTTTCTACCTGACAACCCTTATCTCTCATCATCCTGTGCTTCCCAGGATAGTCTAAACACACAACAAACATTTCAAGTATTCTCACAATTCAAAATGTTACTCTAAACCATTAAACCTTTGCTCATGTTTCCACTACTTGGAATGACCTTTTCCCTCTTTCCTGAGTGGAAAAATTCCAGTGTGTTCACATCTACAAATTTCCACCTTGTTCTAACAGGAAGAGTTCATGATGTCTCTTTCCTCAATAAACGTGTTTGTCATTTAGGCACACTTATTCTATCGTTATCTAATTGCATTGAAGAAATTTGGTGAATACTTCTACCCCATTAATTGCTGAAGTTCTTAAAGTCAAAGCAAGCAAAAACCGTGAGCAGCAATGGCTCACTGCAAAACACAATTAATTTTCTACCTTCAGTGACTGCTCTTCACCAAACAGTCCTGCATCTTTCTGCATGATACACGTTTATTTGAAATGCTCTGACTTGTTTCCCATACATTCAATTTCTAAGATTCTATTTCAATGTCACTGCTGTTATGAAACAATTGGTGTATGAATGACACAACGAAGAGTATTTTCTTTTTTAATATATAATTTGACCTTGCTTCAGAAAATATTAAGGATTCCCCTATTCTTCCATAGCACTGGATATATGAGGAACACAGAATATTGTTATTATCAAAGAGAAGTATAATATAGTGGGTAAAAATGGTGGCTCTGGAGACAGGCAGACGCAAGTATAAATCATAACCCAACCATGTACTAACTTTGAATTTGGGAGATTTATTAACTTTGTTAAGATTCAGTTGGCTGGGAAGCCAGTTTCACATTAGTACCTAAATTCAGAGATTATGTTGTGTGTGTTATACTTATGTATTGACACATTTTTTAATAAAATGCTTAACAAAATACCAGGGAATTATAAGCGTTTGACAAATGCTACAAATACTAGATGACTTATTGTACCTTCATTAGTGACTATAAATTTTTGCATAAAGCAAAAATATTTTGTATTTCTCAAACTATTTTGTAGACTTGAATTGAAAGTCTGAAGTTAGATATCACCCCAGTGTCTCATTCAAAACTAGATTATATGCTAGTTTTAATCGTTTCTTCCATTCTTTTGTTGTTGTTGCTTGTTTGTTGAGAAAGAAACTATTTGGCTAATAAGGAAATGGTTTCAGTTGGCAATGAAATAATGACATCACTGTGTAAGGGTATAATGAACAATGAATGGAATGTGGGCTTTCAAACATGGAGAGCAATATTTGGAGCAGCATATTTGCTCTGCATGGGTGGTAGTGTTTGGAAACATTCACGGTAATGTCTGGGTCATTAACCAGATCAACCAGACTGCTATTTAGAAGTCATGTCTAGAAAAATAACTCAACCTAACTATTTCCTCCTGGCTGTTCAAAAAGTAATAGTATGCCCTACAATCACACCTCAGTCTAAAGACTGTCATTTCAGTAATTGTGCAGAAGAGAAAAAAAATCTCAAAACTACTTTTTGTTCCAGGTTAATGATAACCTGATCTCCAAAACAAAGGCTTTAGAAATTGATTTTTTTTTTTTAGTGGTTTATTTCACTTTAGCCTAAAATTGATGTGAAAATGACTCAAACTCCTAGAAATGAAAGGAAATTTTTTTCTGGTTCAGGAAAAATTTATGTCACAGGATTCTTAGTCATTCATTTTCATAGAAAGATGAATAGAAGGAAATATTTGACAGACAACTTAAAGAAAATTGTGGATCTCAGATTTGTAATTTATTTTACTTTATTTTTTAAATGTATATTTATTTTGAGAGACAGAGAGAGCATGAACAGGGTAGGGGCAGAAAGAGAAGGAGAGAATCCCAAGCAGGCCTTGTACTGTCCATCTAGAGCCTGATGGGGGGCTCGATCCCAGGAACCATGAGGTCATGAACTGAGCTGAAACCAAGAATGACACCTAACTGACTGACCCACCCAGGTGCCCCAGTTTTTCAGTTTTTTATTTGTCTCATTTAATTGATTACCTTGTGGTTACACTGTCATTTGTATTTAATTGTCAATTTTTTTAACGCAAAATGAGCTGTAACAGTAGTATTTATATAATTTGATGAGCTTATGAGTTTTATTATTTCCACAACAGCTATTAATGTAATTTATATTTACCTTTTCATATACTGAAAAACTATTTGGTGATTTGGGCTTCCTATGCAGGTAACCAAATAATATATATGGACTACATTACATAATAAATGTGTTTCATTAAAATATATGTGGTTAAACTATTTCATGGGCCAAATCCAGAACATGAATTATATTTTTGATATCACCTCATAAATTTATAAACTAGAACATGTTTTATTACCCAGATGCTCTCCTTTTCAGAATGTAGAAACCCACTAACAATACACTTATTTTAGTATATATCTTTTAAATATTGATGATGTGGACTTTCTCAAAGTATATTGAGAGTAATCAACTAATGACATGCACATTTTTGAGTCTAAGAAAATCAAGGTTCTTTTAGAACATGTTTTTGGAAAAAAAATCTAAATATAATTGGGGGTAAATACTCATTCTTCAAAATGAACTTTAAATATCAGTGATCAAAATGTGAAATACTCAGAATGAAAATTAAAACGGGGTGCCTGTGTGCCTCGGTTTTCCAGCTCAGTGAATGAATACATCCTTTTTTTAATTAATGTTTATGTATTTTTGAGAGAGAGAGAGATAAAGTGTGAGAAGGGGAGGGGCAGAGAGAGAGGGGAGACACAGAATCCGAAGCAGCTTCAGGCTCTGAATTGTGGGCACAGAACCTGACACAGGGCTCGAACTCACAAACTGAGAGATCATGACCCCAGCTGAAGTTGGACGCTTAAGGGGCTGAGCCACCCAGGCACCCCAGATATATCCTTTTATAGTCAAGCTGGTTTGTCCTTTTTTTTTTTTTTTTTATCAATACTGAAAGATTCTTGACTGCTACAAAAATTCATGTTTTCTGTCCCTTTTTTCTTTGGAGTATACATTTTTTCATTGATTTATAATAATGCTCTTTACTTTTTTTTTAATTCTCTTTACTTTTAATTGTGTGTATGACATTTTTGTCATAGAGTTTTGATGATTTTACATTTTTCACATTTTTATGCAATTGAGTAAAACCTTTGCAGTTTCTTCCTCAGGTAACAACATGCTTATAAAATCATACTATATATAGTCATTTCACCCCTTAAAAAATTTTTTTAATGTCTATTTATTTTTGAAAGAGAGAGAGACAGAGTGCAAGTGTAGGAGGGGCAGAGAGAGAAGGGACACACAGAATCTGAAGCAGACTCCAGGCTCTGAGCTGTCAGCACAGAGACTGATGCAGGGCTCGAACCCATGAACCGTGGGATCATGACCTGAGCCAAAGTCAGATGCTTAACCCACTGAGCCACCCACATGCCCCAAATTTCACCCATTTAAAAAAAAAATTCTCATCTGCAATATATACTAAATTCTCATTTTTAGGAGTCTCTTTTTGTTGATGTTTCATTGCTTTCTCTGTCTTTAAAGATGTTACCACACTAATTTTGATTATTTTATTTTTTGACACATTGTAATGTCATTTTATATCCCTGCACAATTTTCCTTGCTGCTCTTGCATTTTTATTGCCTGGTAGAATATTAGAATCATCTTACCATGCTCCCTAATATTTGGATTTTTGATTACAGTTATGCTAATATATAACTTAATCAATGATGATTTCTACTTTTACAGTGCTAAACTTCACCATTAAAAAATATAGCATATCTCATCTGTTATTGAAATATCCTCAGTGATATTTTCCAGCATTTAACAAAAAGGTCCTGAACATTTTCTTTTAGTGTTTTTTTCCCCAAGCAACTGTATAGTTTTTCCTATTGTAAAGTTATTTTTTCCATTATATTGTATTACTGTGTCTTGTGAATATACTAGAAACTATGACTTATGGAATATCTTCTTATAAGACATAATAATAGTCATCTCATATTAGTTTTGATAATTATTTAAATCTTTTGGTATTAATTGGTAGAGTTGCATTTTTGTAAAGCTTAACAATCTTTTCTCATCCTTTCCAGTATTCCTAACTTTGCTCCCCTTTGTGAATTTGTGAATTGCCTCATATTTCTAATAGTATGTTACATATTACTGGTAGTGGGCATATTATTTTATTTCTGACATTAATGAAAATACTTCAAAAGTTTCTAGTAACATGATGAGTGTGAATGTGTGTGTATGCATGTGTTTGTATATATTTTCAAAGGATAAATTGAGGCATATTACAACTTTTAAGAGTTTATTTGAGCACACATTGATTTTAATTCAGCAGTGTCAAATAGGAGGTTGTTAGGAACACTATGAATAGGAGCTAAAGGCAAGGTGTTTATGCCTAGGGATGACATGGAAGCAAAGCAAGGAAATTATTTGATTGGCTATTGCTTAAACACTTGCATTGTTTGGGAAAGTCTGGTTGGCTATTTGTAATTGGCTGTTCTTCTTCACCTTGAGGTATTTGCAGGAATTGACTCTGGCTTAGATTTCAGTTCACTTACATGGCCCACCAAGGCATGAAACTCCTCGATCTAATGGCTTCCTTATTACTCTGACAATATTCACAAACAGCTTCAATTCACATGGTCCATAAGATGCTTGGGTTGACAGGGAAGGTCTCAGGGTGGAGTTGTAAACATAATTTCTACAGGGGACAGATCTCTAGACAAAAATCATGTGGGCACCTTGATAAACTGGGTCATGCGCTATTTACCTAAAGAAGCTGCCACGATTCAGTACTGAAACTGTTGATTTTCTGATTAAATTTTCAAAACAGGTTTTTATGATATAAATATACTGATTGACAAATCTTTAAATGTAGGCAAGATTATACTGTAGTAATGAACAATTTTAGAATCCCAATGGCTTACGGCAACAAAATTTACTTCCTGTCCATTCTAAATGGAACCCCAGGTTGGCCCCAGCTGTGCCTCTTGTCTGCTACAGATCATATTCATGCCAGAATGGCTGAGTTCGTGTGGAGGGTGGAAGGAAGGTGCTTAGTCATTCCGTAGTTCTTAAAGCTAAAATTAGTCAATAAACTTCCACATGCCAAAACAGTCAAATGGCCAAAACTAATGGCCAGGAGGATGGGAAGTCTAATTCCCCAAAATGGGGCAGAGAATAGCAACTAATTCAGTCTATAGCAACTAATTCATAATATATATGAATACAAAGTAGGACAGACAATCCTTGTCAGCAGGCCAGGTTTCGCTTGTGGGCCACCATCCTGCAAACTTTATTTCATACTCCTTAGTTCTAAATTCCTAGCTCTAAAACCATAGGATGGATAGTCTCCAATTCACTGAACCAAAAAATGCAGTTGATTCAGTGAATTGAAGCCATAAATCTTCCGATATCCCTTGGAAAACAGAAGAGTCAGAACTCCACAATAGCCTTTGGTACCCTCTGGAAGAATATTTGAACCATCAATATTGAGTAATTATTTACAAAAACTAGAATTAAAATTCTTTCCTGAAAGTGAAGACAAACACACGGTATCATTTTTTACCCTACAAATTTCCTAAACTTATTTAAAATGTCAAGTAACTAGGCTTCTATAGTGTATTTTTTTCTAATTGTTAGGTAGACCAGATATGCTAATTTTCAAATACTTTTTCCTAATCAAATAATGGCCTTCAAAAATAAGCCCATTTCAATGAAATAAATTTTATTAATTTATCACCTGTCACTCAGCATTTCTTGTTCTTCATTATAACTTATCAAGGTATTTTTCTTTTTTTTTTTTTAAATTTTTTTTTCCAATGTTTATTTATTTTTGGGACAGAGAGAGACAGAACATGAACGGGGGAGGGGCAGAGAGAGAGGGAGACACAGAATCGGAAACAGGCTCCAGGCTCTGAGCCATCAGCCCAGAGCCCGACGCGGGGCTCGAACTCACGGACCGCGAGATCGTGACCTGGCTGAAGTCGGACGCTTAACCGACTGCGCCACCCAGGCGCCCCTCAAGGTATTTTTCATTGTCTGTAAATGGTTCTTGAACCAACACAGTTATTTCAAAGATTACAGAAGCCACTATGATGGGAAAGAGATGGCCCACTTATATCCCTTTTCAAAGAAAAACTTCTTGTCAAAGCTTCAGGGAGTGCTATCAGTGGACTACATTCAGCTGACAGCACCTTCAGGATTGCCTCAGCTGCAGTAGACCAATTTGCCCATGGTTATACTCTGCATAGCTAGCTGCCTATATCCAATGGCTGATTGATCTGGAGATACACCATTCAGCCTAGATGTAGGGATATAATAAACTCGCAGTCTTGACGCAACTTGAAACAACTCTTATGTGTTAGCTCCAGAGCTCTTTGTGGGATGAGCCATGGCACATGGATAGATGTACATCTCCCTCCCTTCAGTTCAACTCCTTCCCTCACCCTTCTTCCTTCCAACATAATTGATCACAAAGAAACTCCCTGATAAGCTTTCAAGCGACTAAACTTCATTTCAGAGTCTGCCATAAAGAGAACCCAACCTGAGTCAGTCTTGGAATATCCTTTTATTCCTTTGTTGTCATAGCACATGAGGTAGGGAGAAAAGAAAACCCAGAAATTTCAAATATCTAGAATTCAACATTCACACAATAAAAATTCTAATCAGATTTAAAAATTAAAACATTTTTTAAGAGAATGAAAGAGAAAGAAACAATCTTAAAGTACTATGGTAGAATAAATACTTTTAACCTTGTCTATTGATTACCTTGATTGTATTTTTCATATATGTATTACGTATTTCACTTAATTACAATATATTACTTATCCTTGTATAGTGCCTGTATTTTGTGACTAAGTTTGCCATTAATGTGTGATCCCTGAATTGTTCTGTGGGCAAATACTTCATTGTAGTATTGGCCAGATCTCCCAAATCTGTGCCATTGATCACAATATTATATATATGGTCAAGTGATTGCATCTGGGGAGAGGAATGAGGTGGGTGAGTTGGAAAGAGGGCGAGGGAGAACTAGTTTTGTTCTGGTGTTGTTTTATATCTTTTAGCACTATTGATTTTTTAAAATCATTGTATGAAATCATTAGATAAAAATAGAAAATGTCTGAATGTTCTAGGCATTGGTCTGTATACTTACCTCATCTAGTTCTTCCAAGATACCACGATTTAATTCATTTGCTCAAGGTTGCAAAATAAGACTAAGCTTTGAGCCCAAGCAGTCTAAATCTGAAGGGTCCACTATGGTCATCACTGCACAGTACATATAACCCCACCTTTAAACTAAATAGTTTATACAGAAAATAATTGTTATGGAAATTCAGGCATGAGATGATATGGGGAAGATAGCAGGATGGATTAAGGATTTGACCTGTCTTTAAAGTACTGATATGAATTTGAAATAAGGGGGGATGTCATGGAGAGTATTCAAAACTCTATGTGTGGCTTGCTCAGTTGGTTAAGCGTCCAACTCTTGATTTTGGCTCAGGTCATGGTTTTATGGTTTGTGGAATGGAGCCCTATGTCAGGCTCCTCACTGACATCACAGAGCATGCTTAGGATTCTCTCTCTCCCTCTCTTTCTGCACCTCCCTTGCATGTTTGCCTCTCTCTCAAAATAAATAAACTTAAAAAAAACCCACAAAGCTCTATGTGCGTGCATGTGCATGTTTGCGTGTTTCTGTGTGTGTGTTTGTAAATTGTATGTTTGCAGACAGTAGAAGAGTGAACAAGGCCATGGAGATGAAATAATGGAAAGCAAACAATGTCCCCTAAATTATTGATTTATTTTAACATCCATAATTAATTAAAAACATATAATCCTTCCTGAAAAATACATGAACAAAAACAGTATCAATATTAATATATCACAAATTTGGCAACCAAAAGCAACATTTACTTGCCTTTTAGAGTTGAACACTTTACTTGTCCCCTTTCCCCTCTTGAATAGGTATGGAAAGTGTCATATACTTACTCATCCCACCTCTGATTTTCCTTTTTAGGTTATCATAAATACATTTGGATTAAAGCCTGGTATAAGGATGCACATCTATATTTAAATATTCATTGGAAGGACATCTGTTCCTTCTATAATCATCACTAATCGTGTTCACTAAGGAAAGGAAAACGCTGTATTCAGTACCTGTGCCTTGATGTGCACATACTCATTCTGCCTTTCTCTAAGGGGGGAAAAATAAAAACGTTCCCCACAAAACAACCCTGCGTGGCTGGAATGTGTCTAGTCAAATGCCAAAGTAGTATCGTTGGCATATTCATGAATTATTAATCTGACTTTTTGTTTGTGCTCTCCTTATTCAACACAAAAGTTTTGAGTATCACTCCCACATGTTTTCAACCTTGTGTGAGCATGTGCCCACTGAGAAGCATAGCCTGTGTTTTTTAACCCCCTAAACAATGAGTCTCTATTGCGCAGCAAAAATAGCTATCACGAGTCAGTGCTTGGTAAATATTTACTGAATTAACTCATAAATGATCATTTGATGTAACTGAGAAAATTTTCCATGTCTATTCCCCACTACATATTTGCTGATAGACCCTATTGGGAAAGGTTGCTAATGCAATACTTCAGAGATGGTGAATGACAGGTTTAAATGACACATGACAAGGAAGACTTATAATTATATTAAGTCTTCTTAGTGAACAACCTCTTGTGTATATAGAAATTTCTCCTGAAGCCAGTAAGTGGTTTTATTATTTCTGTAAGTGACCATGATATTGAATGTACCGTTAGCATTTCGCTGGACTCCCAAAGCAAATATATGATAAAGTATATTTTTTGTTTGGGTGAATATGACATAACTTGCTGTCTTTAACAAATGTTGAAATTAATGTAGATACTATAAATATGCAATTTGACTTTGCTTTCTTTCAACTCCCATAGAATTATTTTCATTTATTCTTTTTTATAGTGATTGGCATGATTCTTTAGGAATTTGCCAACCAAAATTAATGGCTATTTTTTTTTCAAATTAATTGATGGCTTCTATTAACATACTGTTCTCCACAAAATGTATGCAAGCATTTCAATGCCAAGAATGCAAAGATAAGATAATATGCTATATGGTAAAAATGCCAGTTGGATATAGATATATGGAGGACAAAAAACTGTCAGAGTGATCTAAAAAATAGGGCTTTTATTTATAAAATTTTGTTTATAAGACAATTTAAAAGAAAAATATTGCTGAATATTTATTTGCTAGTGTTGCCTGAAAAAAATGTCATTATAAAGGTCAGAAAATTACTTTTCACGATTTCCATTTGGTTTCTAAAATACTCAATCTGGAAATATCAGTGAGCACTTATTCCTATTTTAAGTTTTTGGAAATGTAACTAAAAATTGGCCCAAAAGTGTATTCGCTTTTGTACTGCTGCAAAATTAAATCATTTTAAATTACTTTAAAAATTTATAATTTAGGCATATATATGTTAATGCCTTAGGAATATTATACATATATATATATATACATACATATGTGTGTGTCTATATATGGTATATACAGTAATGTATTCAAATTTTATTTATATATTTTTTCCAAACGCATTTATTCTATTAATTTTCTATTTATTCACTATTTATAAAATATTAGCTATTGTTTCTCACTTATGAGTATTGCTATTACAACCATAATATTTTCTGTAAAATATTTCATGATAAACACATTTGAGAAATATAGTTAAACATTTATGAATTGAGAAGAAATGAAGTCTATTACTTTCATAATTGCACAACACATTACTTTCAGGATTTGGAAATGAATTCATCTAGGAATATATATACTATTTACTATACTATACTATACATACTAAGAAGGTTGTTGAAATCCATTACCCCTAGAACATGAAAGGCAACATACAAGAAAAATAGTGAGCTTTGAAAGCAGCTACAGAAGCTTGGACAATTTCCTGTCTCTTAACTGTCATTCTTTTACCAAGAAAATGGAGGATAACGATAAAACTTAGCAGAGTAAGGTTTATTAAGGTTAAACCACCTAACACATGCACCTGGGCATATTAGTCCTTCAAAATTGTTGGTTTATTTGCTTTTTTTTCCCATTTTTTTCCTCTCATTTTAACCAAGGAGGCTTGGTAATATATGGTGATTAAGAGTATAATCTCTGTCTTAGAATATTTGGACGTAACCATAGCCCTGTCATTTATCAACTATAATAACTGCAGAACGATACTCAACCTCTCTTTGCTTCAGGTTCTTCATCTGTAAATTGGGGATGCTATCATCAGCATTTTCTTCATAGAGTTTTCCTGACTATTAAAAAAGTTTTAATACCTGAAGTAATGCCTGTTCCATAGTAATGATTCCAAATTTTTAGGTAGTCTTAATACCTAGAAACGGGTGTTGTGATTTTCTATTCACGTTTACTAGTGTTAGTATTTTTCCATACCTGTAGTAGTTTGAAGAGGGTCTCTCCCCCGCCCCCCTGCAAATTCATGTCTACTCAGAACCTCAGAATGTGATATGATTTGGAAATAGGTTCTTTGCTGATATTCTTAAATTAAGGATCAAGATGAGATCATACTGGATTTGGGTGCACCCTAAAGCCAATGAAAGGGTCCTTATAAAAGACACAAAGGGATACACAGAAATAAAGAGCTGGTGATAAGAACATAGATCTAGGAACTGGAGTGACACAGCCACCAGTCAAGCAATACTGGCAACTGCCAGAAGCTAGGAGAGAGGCATGGGATGGATTCTTTTTTTTTTTTCTTTTTTAAATGTTTATGTATTGTTGAGAGAGAGAGAGCACAAGCAGGGGAGGGACAGGGAGACACAGAATCTGAAGCAGGTCCCAGGCTCTGAGCTGTCAGCACAGAGTTCAATGTGGGTCTCGAACCAGCAAGCTGTGAGATCATGACCTGAACACAAGTCAGTGCCCAACCAACTGAGCTTTTCACAAGATTGTAAGTAAGCGGAACATTTTAATAAGACATTTTCTCAAAGCACATGTGATAAGCATCAAATAAGAAAGTAATCAGTACGCTGACTCTGTACAATAGTATTTTGTGCTTGAGACTAGCACATCAAAGGTATTTTTACATGTCCCTTAGAGGGTAGAAAGATCTTCACTTAAATCAACATCCAGGAGCAGGCTGAGCATCCCATTTATAAATTAAACTCTAAAAGTGATTTTGGACACACAAGCCGGATATGCAATCTTGTATTACTTTAAATATTTTGCCAGTTAAAAGCTGAGGAATTCACAAATGCTTTTACGATTACATTTTTAACACACATTATATTCTAAATACTACATCAGACTTTGCAAGAATAAAAAGTCTGAAACTCCATCTTAAAGTAGGCAGAATTAATTGCCTAGATTTCTGAGTGGTTAGTACATTTAATGGGAAATTAGTGTTGTAGAATTGGGGCATGTTAAAATTATATCAATTAGTTTTCATCCCAATTATAGCATGGCTAGAGAAAGAAATTCAAAAATCATTTGATGACAGCTGTATCTTAATAATAGGAATTTGGGTTTCTTTTAGAGTTCATTTGATGTCTTTGTTTACATTATATCTGATCAAAGATTACATTTGTTGCTAATTTGACAAAACAAATTGGGTGCATTCTGCAATATTCTTCAGTAACAGTATAAAATAAAAATACTTGAAATTATAACGCTAGTAACTGTCATCAATAACTGGCATGAGACTCTGACTCATCATCACCACTGTATTTCAGAACATTTGTTTATATACAAATCATTCCTAAATATAGGTGACTAACAGTGAAATGAACTATGTGAGAAACCGTCTTCTGCTAATTAAACAAACAGTGTCATAAATAAGCCCTAAAACATAAAATAGTGCCCTATCAAAACTTTAAGGAAAATAAATGAAATGAAAATAAAACCTGGCTTAAATAAATAGTGATCTTTTATCATCTAATTCTAGATTGAATCATTTGCATGCATGAGCCATCACAATGTAGAAAGTTCCAATTAAACAGATAAACTAGAAATCATGGATCATTTACCAAAGGAGCACAACTCATTAAGAGGTCCTTTTGAACACCTAAGAGAATAAGATGTAAGTTGTCTTGGATGATTCTAGAGACACACACACAAATAGACTTTGTGAAAGAAATACAGACTTCATTAAAGAACTATTATATTCTCCTTGCAAGGGTGAAAAACCATACCTCTAAGACGCTACTTTGAATATCATAACATTAATAAATTGTGAATATGGACTAATGAATTCACCAAAGGGTTGGAGTGTATGCCTGATTTGTATCATAAGCTCTAAGAATACTCCTCAAGTTATGAGTCTGTATGTTGAACTTAAATATAATATCCATTGAATTAGAAGTGGAATTAATACCTGTAACAGCTATAAATAACTAACTTATCTGTAGTTCAATTACTAGTAAATTATATAAGAAAATGTGTATATTAATTTTTTTTTCTGAGACAGTTGTGTCTAATGCCTTTAAATTAAGACTGTACATACATTTCCCACAGTCTAATACTTAGTACATTTTAGTACAATATAGCAGAAGAATCCTGCATGCACATTTGAAGAGAGGTACATTTCTTCGCATTAGATATGAAAAGTTAATAATTAATATTCCCCCGAGTTAGTTGCTTTATCATTTTAAACTTTAAGATGTTTTATTCTGCTGTTCTAAAATCTGAATACAATCCTTAAATGATTTTTATGTGATCTTTTCAATCAACATACTATACAGGAGTGGAAATTAATAGTATCTAATCATCTTGTAGAGAGAATTAGTGTCCTGAAAGATTTCAGGTCGGTGCTCTATTGTGGTTACAACGTGGCATGTGAAATCTCAAAGTGAAAACAAGATGTTGAAACACTCCTATGATGACTGGACATTTAAGCAGGCAGGCAAATCAGAGATAGGCCAGTATTCCCGCTTACATGATAAACACCTGAGACCTGTCAGCACACCTGAGGTCAGTCTTCTGATCCAACACAATTCCTGGGGTTTAGTCTCTGCCTCCACCTACAACGCTACTCTCAGGAAAGAGGCTCAGTAGTCCTTCATCTAAGATCCAGTATCGTTTCTTCTTTTCCTCACCTTAACCTGTAACTTTTCTGATTTCTCTCTCTCTACTTACTTAGGTTATGAAGAGTTAAGGGCTCCTTCTGATTCTGCTCTAAAATGAGATTGGATGATTCATTAGAAAAGCTATATTAGATCCTATTCTTAACAACAACCAAAAAGAACTGTTTGCCCTCCCTTGAAGATCAGGAATACCATTCGTTAATAAGAAAATGGTCAGCCTCTCTTCCCTGGAGAAGAGAGACTTTATCCCTTTTAAGCAACGTATTTGCTATGTCACCCTTGCTCTACAGTCCTCCTCCATCACAAGTATAGGCAAAAAGGCCTACTCTAGCAGGAAAAAGCCATGTGTGTGCCTACATGCATGTATTTGCATCATATTTTGATTTCTTGGCAGAGGGTGGGGGGTACTCTTCATTATCTAAGTCCCTGCTTCCCTACCCAAGACTCCTTGTCTCTGTGAAACTAAATTAGAACACCTCACTCAATCTCTTGCCAACTCTTAACACCATTGCTTCTTTATCCCTTAGCCTCAGACATCTGGAAAATTTCCAATTTTAGATCCATCCAATTGTAGGCTTTTTGAGCTACTGAATGTTTGGAGAAAACAGCACATATGTGGAGTGATTTTGTAGAAGTCCATGGACTCCGACACAAGGTGAGTCTTTGACCTTGTGTTGACATACAACAGGAATTAGCTCCTTCTTCCATTGCCTGCAGTAACTATCTTGAACCTTCATAGTTTTCCTAAAGCCATGCCCCCCTCAGTACTTCCCTTATTTCATCTTGTCAGTTGATTTCAACTACCATCAGAGTAAAAGAGGCTCTCTCTATTCCTTACTGCCCTCCCATCCCACTAGCCTCCTTTCTGTTTCACCCCTTGAAACTGAATCCACTCAGATCTTATTTCCTCAATGAAGCTAAACTTTTACTACTTTCCCTAAAACGGCAAGTTCCCCATCTTTGATTTTCAATCTCTCTTCCTGAACTCTATATTTCTCCATAGTACTCCTCACCTCATAACACACTTATTTACTTAATTGTGATATTTATTTTCCTTCTCTGTCTTCCCCATGTGGATGTGTCACAAAGACTGGGGTTTATTTGTTTGCTTTGTGCAGCAAGTATTCCAGTATTACAACATAATAAATACTCAAAACGTATTTGTTAAATAGGTAAAAATGTTGTTTTTAAGGTTCCGTGTAGAAATAAAGTACTTCCAAGAAATTTAACTTTTACTTAAAGAAGAAGCTATAAAAAGGAAATTATAAATTTCAAAATACTCATTAAACAATGGCCAAGAAAACACTATACCCCATCTGTGAAACACACTAAATTGATACTCAAAGTAAAATTTTTAATTTTATAAAATTATATGAGAAAACAGAAAATTCAAAATAAACACATTAAACCTCTTATGCATTCAAATCAAGAAGCTGGGGTTGGGAGGAAGTAACAGAATAGAGTCACAGAAGAAGAAAGCAGGAAATGGTAAAAAAAAAAAAAAAAAGAAAGAAAGAGAGCAAAAATATGAAATAAGGAGACCACACAAGATTACAAAAGTCTTTAAAAAATATAAAATATATTGGGGCGCCTGGGTGGCGCAGTCGGTTAAGCGTCCGACTTCAGCCAGGAGTTCGAGCCCCGCGTCGGGCTCTGGGCTGATGGCTCAGAGCCTGGAGCCTGTTTCCGATTCTGTGTCTCCCTCTCTCTCTGCCCCTCCCCCGTTCATGCTCTGTCTCTCTCTGTCCCCCCCCAAAAAATAAATAAACGTTGAAAAAAAATTAAAAAATATATATATATAAAATATATAAACATATGGCAATAATGATCAAAGCTACAAACTTTATAATGGTCATGTGTATTACTTTAAATAGTGGAGATTAAAATGCTCAAAGAATATAAAAGCAATATAAACTTATAAGTTCAATCATCTAGATGGCAAAGACAAAATCTTAGGAAATATAAAATGCCAGTATTGGCACCAAAAAAATAGGAAAACTGAGTAGAATTATATCCTTTAAAGAAATTGAAATTTAAATCAAAGATCTATCTAAAAAGCCTCCCAAGCCCTCTAAATAGTTTTATAGTTGAATAGTACCAAACACTTAATGGAAAGATAATCTAATAATAAAGATAATAAAGATGTTAACATAATAATGTTAATAATAGCATGTTCATGATATTAATAAAAATAGAAAGTTAAAAGGAAGTTCATTAGCACCTTTTATGCATCTAATTTGATTCTGATTACACTATAAAAAGACTTTTTTAAGATTTAAAATATTTTTATTTGTGAATATGAGTATGGAAATCCTAAATAAAACATTTAATGGCTGAATCCAATAATAGGTTAAAACAATGCATTATATCCAAGTATAGGTTTTCCCGTAAACAAAAATATTTTTAACACTATTTTTTAAAGCTTCGACCTAATCTATCATGTTAATAGACTAAATGAAGGACAAAGAACAGTTGGTAAGCTTCAATTCCTATTTATGTTAAAAAACATTAGGAGGATTTGAATATAAGGCAACTGCCTTAACTTCTACAAAACATTGCATTAAATGAAACTTTAGAGTCATTCTCATTATATTGAGGAATTGAACAACTATGTTAGCACTTAGTATGATACTAGAATTTCTCATTAATATTACAAGACAAGAGAATGGCAGGTTTATGGATTGGAAGGGAGGGATAATACTGTCATTATTATTGTATATTCACATACACAGAAATACCTTACCGTAAATAATTAATAAGCATATCCAGAAATTATGACCAGTACCAGACCAACTTATAAAAATTCATAACTTCCCTGCGTCAGGCTCTGGGCTGATGGCTCAGAGCCTGGAGCCTGGTTCCAATTCTGTGTCTCCCTCTCTCTCTGCCCCTCCCCCGTTCATGCTCTGTCTCTCTCTGTCCCAAAAATAAATAAACATTGAAAAAAAAATTAAAAAAAATTCATAACTTCTATAATAGCAACAACATACATGATAGTATAATAATAGCAAAGGTACATTCACAATGACAATGCAAAGCTTTTAAGTATTTAGGAATCCGCTAATAGAAAATGCAGAAAATCATTATGCCCTACACATTAAAGAAGGGCAAACTTTTTAGAGAAGTGATAATACCAAGTGTTAGCAAGGATTTATGAAGGACACTTGGAAGTATTTAGCAAAATTATGTGTGGATACCCAATGATCCAAGGCTCCTACTCTTTCAGTATATATGCCTCTGTCAGTTATCGACTAGATCATCCTCTGCTAACAAACGTTCTCCAAATATGAGTTTCTTAAACCAACACAGATTTATTCTTACATCACATGTCCATCATGGATCTTGCAGAGAGTTTTCTAGGCATTGTCTTCATGTCTGAGCACAGACTGACAGAAAAATATCATCTGTAATATTGCTGGTCAGTGTGATAGATAAGAAGAATGTTTCGGAGGAGGTCTTACATCAAAATTTCAATGTTTGGATTAGAATTGACAGATGTCACCTCTATCACATTGTCCCACACTATCATTTACCCAAAAGGCAGAGAGCCAGAAATACTTCATGAGCAGTATTAATGGTAACCATGGTTTGCCCTTCAGGTCATTTGGCTCACCCTCTCTTGCACCAGAAAACTATACTCTGTTGAGAAATCTCATAAGGTTATAGGCACCATGGTCCAAGTCTAGTATCTCTGGGTGCTGATAGTCTCAACCTCAGGTTCAGATGGGTCTCTTCTGGATTGAGACACATGAAAGACCATCCCCCAACCCTGACAATATGCCTGATGGAACGAGGACAGCTATACCAAGTGTTGGTATCACAAAGATGGAGGAATGAAACATAAGTAGCAGTCATTAGTGCATTGCAATTCTGGAATATACATGGTAAACACAGGAGGAGCCAATGTACTCTTCTCAAAATGATAGCGAAAGTCTCACATGGTTTCACATGGGCACTTTATAAGAAGTTCATTCTGGCAATGTTTGTGGTTGTCAGAAGTACCTAGGAGGCATCGCTGGGGAAATGGAAAAGTAAAATATAAGAGATGCGTACTATGCAATACAACACTATAATAAAAGTAAGCAACAAAATACTCGACAACCTCAAACATATCTCAAAAAGAGTGTTGAGTGAACAAAACATTTAACGTAAGTTTAAAAGAAGTAAAAATTATAAAATCTTTTCCAATAATGTGCTAATTTTTAAGGACATCTAGGAAAGATATCAAAGAAAGTTCCTACGTAAGAAGTTGAATAGGAATTGGGGATCTGCAATGCTAGTTTACTTCTAGTTTTAGCAACAATAGGTGGTAATAAGTAAAAATGTACAAGGAACACATGAGCAATATATTGGTCTATAGTAGGAGATTGCAATTAGCTCATAGCAAAGAACAAAACATATTTTAAATAGATATGAATTACATATGCCGATTACGTAGCACAATGAAATGAAATGTTCTGTTCACAATTTTCATTACATCTTTGTGAAAACTGAATACAAGAGTAGATAGAGACTTTTTGTCAAAGTCTTCACTTTACTTTCATATTCAATATTAGATGACGGTGTTCAGGATTTCCTCCCCTGAACATAAGTCCTCTAGTTCCTCCCACTAATTGCTTTAGGAGGGCAGCCTATATTGGGTTGTTCTTATTTGTCAGGTTTTGGGGTTTCTTTTGTTTTGTTTTCCTCAAAAAGAGCAAGGTGACTTCCATGACTTGGCCAGACTGCTGGATGGTTTTGGAAAATAGATTTACTTCTGGAATGAAGGCCTAACCCCATTGACCAGGTCAAGTCCCACAAAACAAGAGTCATTTAAAGAAGGCAGGACTTAATTATACACATGAAAACTTGGTTTCAGTGTGGTGGTTATAAGCGTCTGCTGGAAAATCAACACTGTAATATGGGAGTAGAAAGCATACAAAGGTGGGGGAAGTGTGTGCTGATTATACTTACAACTTTTTCTTCCTCCCTCCCTCCCCCACCCCACTCTCTTTTTCATTTGCACTTAAGAGATAATAACCTGTAGAAGTCATTATCTAAGTATTACTAGAATTTTATCTTGAAATAAAATTGAGCTCCTTAAAAGGAGTTAATCAATGTTGATTAACAAATTTTAGAATGGCATTTTGTAGCCAATAAAAGCTAGTCAATATTTAAGCATTGATGAGTAAATAATAGGGATTTTTTGTTGGAAACAGAATTTTCTGGTATTCTAAGAGAAACTAATAGTCTTATTTTAATAAAATGACTTCTACAATGTGTACTGTTTTCATAAGAATTCATAAGATGATCAGGTAGGTGTATATAAAAATCATGCATAGTATATAAATTAGAACAATATGCCCACTGATCTTTTTTTTTTAATGTTTATTTGTTTTTGAGACAGGGAGAGACAGCATGAACGGGGGAGGGTCAGAGAGAGGGAGAAACAGAATCTGACACAAGTTCCAGGCTCTGAGCTGTCAGCACAGAGCCCGACGTGGGGCTTGAACTCATGGACCATGAGATCATGATCTGAGCCAAAGTCGGATGCTTAACTGACTGAGCCACTCAGGTGCCCCTACCCACTGATCTAATACACACAAAACCTTGCCATTATATAGTTAGGAAGCTACACGAATTGAGTAAATAAATTATAAAAAAAATTTTAAGAAGTTGCTAAAAATTAACGCTGACTTTTTTAAAGCAAAGTATTTACTTTAGCAACCATTTTCTCATTATACCTCAATTTTTTTTAAAAAGCCCACAAATACACTAATACTGAAAAACTCCAAGATATGTTGTCCCTTAACAACAACAAAATCAGTGTTTAAAGCAATATGCAGACTACATTTTGTATAAAAAAGAGAGATAAGATATATGTTTATGGTTCTTCATGTATGCTTAAAAAAACTCAGGAAGGCAGAAGACTTCAGAATTTTACCTAAGAAATTAATTAAGAGCACTTAAGGGTAGGAGTGGAGTGGATAATGTCTAGAAGTCTGTTTTTGTTTTTGTTTTTGTTTTTGTTTTTGTTTTGGAACCCTGGGAGTATATTACCTAGTCAAAATTGTTTTTTCTTTTTGGGGGCGCCTGGGTGGCTCAGTCGGTTGAACGTCCAACTCTTGATTTCAGCTCAGGTGATGATCCCAGGGTCTTGGGATTGAGCCCGACATCATCAAGCCCCACACTGAGCGTGGATTTTCTCTCACTCTCCCCCCTCCCCCGCTCGCTCTTTCTCTCCCCCGCTTGCTCTCTCTCTCTCTAAAATAAAATTTAAAAAAATTTGTAAAAAGCCTACATTTTCAAAGGCAAACATTTTGCCAGATATCACAATTATAGAAACCTCATCCTTAAAGAGAATATTTAATTATACAGGGCACTTGTCATAAACTTTATATTTTGATCTTTTTTCTTCTACCCCAAATACCCTAGGAAGAAACTCATTTTATTCACTGCATGATTAATGCACTGCCTGTAACTTTACTGTAAGATGGATTTTTCCATGTGACATTAATTTCTGAAATTTTAGGTTGAATAGGAAAACCAGAACACAGATCTGAATTACAAGCTCCAAGTTGTTTTCTAAGCAGGAAAGGCAAGGTGTACCACTTTCTAAAAACAGAAAGGCAGAGTTTACTTTAAATAAAATGACTCATTCTTTTCTGTTGTTTTTGTCCTTTTGAGTAATTTGGATGGCTCACCAAATGAGATCACAGTTGGATTTTGGAGGCTTACCACACAGTATTGTCAATTTACTATACTGGGACTATGAATCAAAAAATAAGTGGGGAAGTCCATCCCTGACTCACACACACACACACACACACACACACACACACACACACACAAACACACACCATACAGTGATGATACTGATCTTATACACACTTACCTTGAATTGGAACGAAATACAATATTTACAGTTATTGCTATAATGGAACATAAACATCTATATTAAGCCACTTTGATATGGAGATCCCACAAGAATGAGTTTAGATAACCTGACATTGATTATATGGGATTGTGATTTAAAAACAATTAAACAGGGACACCTGGGTGGCTCAGTTGGTTAAGCATCTGACTGTTGATTTGGGCTCAGGTCATGATGGCATGGTTATGATCTCAGGGTTGTGAGATCTAGCCCCAGATTGGGCTCTGCACTGAACATGGACCCTACTTAAGGTTCTCTCTTTCTCTCTTTTTCTGCCCCTCTCCCTCTCATGCACATTCTCTCTTTCTCTCTCAAAACAAATGAATAAACATTTTTTTAAAAATAAAACAAAAACAAAACAAAGCAAAACAAAAATGGAAGGAAATTAATGAAATTTCAAGTTTAAAGTATTACTTCAAAATAGAACATACGTTGGTGAGATAAAATAATTCTAATAGATCTCTATATACTACATACTTAATAAAAGAAGGAGAGTTCATTCTTTTTAACTAAAATACCAAATTTAATTATTAACAATAAAGGGGTTTACTAAAACTTTGCTCTTTAATTACAAAGGCAAAGATTGAACTCTGCTTAAGTATATGCAAAAATAGAATAATCTTTGGACAAGTTACCATTAACTGATGTCATTCTAACAGTTTATTTGTTTTTAAGAGGCATCAGCAGGAAGAAGAACCTATTAATTCTACCAAAGCTAACATTTACTTCAGTCAAGAGCACATAGAACTGCATTTCTAAGCTCCTTCTGTGTGTAGAATATCAAGTGTCCTTACTTGGAAAAATCAGATTTTTTTTTCTGGAAAAACACAAAGAAAATCATTCCTGAAGAAAAAGAAGTTACTTCATAGTTTTTGAAAATAATAACGTATGTGTTCTTTGCTAACTGCTGTCATCCCCCAATCCTTTCTTTCTCCTTTCTCTGTTCACACTACTGTACTTAAACACTGAATAACTGAAAAGACCCTCTTAACTGCTTGTTGCTGCAATTCAGCAGACCCCAGTCTTATTCGTGGCAACCCTGAGCCCATGTTAAAATGGCCAGTTCCCTAAACTCTCTTGTATCCAGCAGTCAGCGTATGACCTAGTCTGGCCCTTGAGAGATACGAAATCTTTTTTTTTTAATATGAAATTTATCATCACATTGGTTTCCATACAACACCCGGTGCTCATCCCAACAGGTGCCCTCCTCAATGCCCATCACCCACCCTCCCCTCCCTCGCACACCCCATCAACCCTCAGGTTGTTCTCAGTTTTTAAGAGTCTCTTATGCTTTGGCTCTCTTCTAACTTTTTTTTTCTCTTTCCCTCCCCCATGGTCTTCTGTTAAGTTTTATAAGAAATCTTTGGAGGGGGACTTTTTTTGCAAGTTTATTCATTTTGAGAGAGAAAGAATGTGCGAGCACACATGCATGAGTGGGAGAGGGGCAGAGGGAGAGAGAGAATCTCAGGTAGGCTCCATGCTCAGTGCAGAGCCTGACGTGGCTCTCAGTCCCACAATGAAAGGATCACAACCTGAACCAAAATCAAGAATTGGCCGCTTGACCAGCTGAACGACCCACGTGCCCCAGGAGGGAGTTCTGGGAGAAGTCTCTTCTGTAAGTTTATGGCAAAAAGTTTAAAAGTCTGCTTGTTTGTTTTTGTTGTTTTTTTTTCCTCTCTGTCCCTTTGAATGAACTGGATAGCGTCCAACAGCTCTTTTGAACCATACTCTAAGGAAATAGAGCAGTGAGCTGGAAGGAGCGAAGAAGTCAGCCTTAGCCCTGTACTGCCTAATTCTAGACTTTTTTATGTAAGACATATATTTTATATAATAGTATGTTGTTTGCTATAAAATGTGGCTAAATCTGATGCTAATACAGTGTTCCTGGGCTCTTCCACGATTCCTGTACGTTTATCACTGCATATTTTTCAGTAGAAAAATTGCCAATTAATGTCACTAGATAAGACTTTTTTTCTGTGTATTTATTTTTGAGAGAGAGAGAGAGAGAGGGAGAGAGCGCGTGGATGGGGGAGGGGCAGAGAGAGAGGGAGACACAGAATCTGAAGGAGGCTCTGGGCTCTGAGCTGTCAGCACTGAGCTCAACACGGGGCTCGAATTCCCGGGGCTCGAATTTATGGACCACGAGATCATGACCTGAGCCAAAGTTGGACACTTAACTGACTGATCCACCCAGGCGTCCCTATATCAGATTATTTAATTTCATGGAGAACTATTGTTTTCTTTAACAAATTAGATAATTAAAAATCCTAATACCAAATCAAAGTATCATTTCATAAATGAAATGAAAGGTACTTTAGCACCAAACAGGTAGGAATGATGATATTTAAAAAAGAAAGAAAGAAAGAAAGGTGAATTTGGATTTATAAACATTTGCAACATTGTCTTCCCAGACTGCTTAAAACTGTTTCATAAATAAGCATGCACCCATCCGCATATCAGTTTTGGGAAATCATTGCACCAAGCTGTAGTTTCTTTGGGAAAGCCCACTCAATTCTCCCAAGCACAGCATCTGACACTGTGCTCAGGGTATATTTACTGGACTCATCCAAACAAGTTTTCACAACCACAGAGAAAAATAATAAATAGAAAACATGTTATCTCTTTTTCTTTACTTGCATCATGTGAAAATAATTTAAAGTTCTCTGTAGTGATTAGTGCAAAAAATGAAACGATAGCTTATCCTTTAGAGTTTTCATGAAATCTTGTCACTCTGAGAAGGCAAGTCCATCATCTTCTGGAAATCTAGTCCCATATCTAGCTGCCTTCAGAAGTGGAGACCTTGGAACAAAAGCCACAGGCTCCAGTCCACCACCTATGATACAACCTTCCACACAGGGGCTCCTACAATGGGCTTGAGTTTTCTCCTGTCTGAAAGAGTATAGATTGTACCAGATGATTTTATGTCTTTTTCACTCTGACCTCCTATAACCATATATAATATGTAATGTCAGTTATATATTATATGCTAATAATAATATATATAACACAGTCTTCTTAATCTGTGGCATAAGGCTCCTTTGTTTTTCAGCCTCAAGGCAGATAGGGATCACCATCTCTGTGTGCTTGAAAATCATTACTAAATGTATATTTCCATAGTCCTTGGCAATCTGAATAACTTCGTTTTTTTCCAATTTTTTTCTCCTGATCCCTTGACTGTAGAGCTTAAATTGAATAAGATGACTCAAGAAGTTATGAATAAAACACTGGAAGCTGGGGATGAGTGATTCCTATAGTTTACATGTCCTAGTGCTCTGCTCATGGGTGTTATGGATAGTAGAGAGAATGAGTAGTCACTTTTAAAATTGTGCCCATAGGAAAGGATACTGAAAATACAGTTACTAAAGGGAAGTTTAGCTATTTACTTTTATACTCTACTAAACTGTAGAATACTGCATTAATATACAGGCATATGGTTATTTCCATCATTTATCTTGAAAGTTGAGTGGAAAATGCCACATGAGAATGGCTACAATGTTGTTCTATAATCCTGCTTTAGAAAAAATAGTATAATGTTCTAAAAACAGTGGGGAACAATTTAAAAAGGGGGATGGGGGAGAGAAAGAGAGCAAACAGTTCAAGAACAAAGGTTATCTTACTGTTTCCTTAGGATAGTTCCTCATTTCTAGCACGGTTATTGCAGAATCGTTATTTGTTAATTTATTTTTAAGCTTTGGACAAAGGCCCTCAGAACTTAACAGTAAGATCTCAAAGTATGAAGACAAGTAATCCGCCTAAAACTCACTTAGAAATATCAGCGACATCAGAGAACAATAGCAACACCGTTGGGGGTGAACAGATGAAGAGCTCTGGGCTTTGTCATATCTCAGATCTGTGGAGGCAGAACAAACATATTAATCAATCCAAAACAGATCAAATATTCCTTAGAGTACGTATTTCTCTGGGGCTGTTTTCTTGGTTGGTGGTGTATCTTTCTCATGTTTGTTTACCTAAACACAGCCACGGAAGGTTCTAAATTCCACCCTTCCTCCCTCAGGCTTCCTCCCTAGATCAAAGGGCAACGTCATGGTTAAAAGAGGGACAGAATTATTTTCAAGGCAGAGTAAAGGGTAGCACTGGTGTAGACCTGCCAAATTGTTGCTCAACAGTCCAAGTCATTACTTCACCCCTAACACACTAAATATTCTCCCAACAAACATCTTGACTTTATATTTATCGTCAGCGTCTAGTACAGTGCGAGGACCAATGAAGCTCAGTTACTCATTTATGTTGGGATCTCCAGCATTTATATGGATATAAAATTAGCACAGGTCAGAAGCGAAGGTATTTTAAAATCAGTAATACAGGCTTCCTTTTCTACATCTGCAAAATGGGAAGAATATGAACCTATATTCAACTTAGTTGCTGAGAGAAATAACTGGGCCTACATAAAGCAGCATGGTATCTATCTCATAAGAAGGACTCTTTTGAGGACTGAAATGACAGACTATTTGTAAAGTGCCTGTAATGTGTGCTATGTACATTTTTAATAAATAAAATAACAGTCAGCAGTCAACAAATGTTGCCTAATAATCTTATGATGCTACAACCACTGATGTTGTTCCTAATGCTGATGACATACTTTTAAGGAGTCTTTGTATAGCATAGAGTACAGACACAATACCCAGGTCATTTAAAAATGGTGACATAATACAAGGATGACATAACAATGATAGCAGACTTTTAAGGAGTCTTTGTCTAGCGTAGAATACAAACACAACCCACAGATCATTTTAAAACCGTGACACAATACAAGGAACTGAGATGTGCACAGGGCATTAGAAAAGCCCCAAACAAATGTAATTGTACATTTGGCTTGCTCTGGACTTACTTGTTTAAGAAAAGAAGTCAGTGAAGAGTCCATTCATTGAACTACATGATCAGTCTTACATCTTTCTGCATTTGTGTCCTGAAAAGCCCACACTGGTAAAGCAGCTAGAGTTCATGTGGGAAGCACGGTATTAGCTGTGTCCTAAGAAACATGAAGAGGTAATGGTGGTTGTGAAACTGTCAAGAGATTACAAGCATGAGAAGTACAAGGCTTTGGTAACGAAAACTCATGCAGGTGTATTGCTGTTGGCAAAGGAGGAGGCGTATTTAGCTCTTTTACTGCAAGAGTAACAGCAGGAACATAGAGAAGCAAGATTACTTTTTTTGAAGGTAGATGGTGTTTTCCTTCAGGTTATGGATTTTCAGGCCCGACTTGCTTCTCAGGCATTTCTTGTGCTGAAGTGGCCGGGCATTTATTGTGGCCCAGAGTCAGGAAAACTGAGAATTTTACATGGCCTCAGCAATTGGAAATGATGAGGTGAGCGCTTGGTGTAGGTGAGGGCCTCCGTGAAACATTTGTCATGTTCCCCAAGGTCCCCTACACTCTCCATGGTTCCTCTGCAGCCAGATCAATTCCAGGCAACATTGGAATACAAATCACACTTTGAGTCCTTCCTTAGACGTAGTGAATAAGAACTGTTAGGAAATAGGTATGTGATCTGGAAATCTGTTTGTTTTTTTAAAGTTCTCACAGGTAATTTTGATGTGTTGCCAAATGTAGCCATAGTTCCAAATTCATACTCTGTAGTCCATTACTGCCTCCCTGATACACTAAAAAGATATAAATGTGAAGGACAGCCAGAAAGTGACAGTAATTAATTAACCTAAAATTTTAGAGGGAAAAAAAAGGTTAAATTAAAAATCACTTTAAAAATTTACTTTGAAGTCCCAATTAAAACTCTTCCAATTAAAATGAATCAATACATATATAACCTCATTAGAAAGAGTTTTAGGCATGAAAATAATATCAAGAAAAGAAAAATCAACATAAGTGACTTCTTTATAACATTATTATTCTTTAGTTGTAGAGTATCCTTTTAATACTATAAGCACATTAAGCAATGTCAGATGTAACAGAATCTCTCTGGGCTACATTTCCCTTAATGGATTTTAGTGCAAAGCCATAGAGCAATTCTAATTCATATTTAATTCCCAAAGACACAGATAGCCCAGAGAGTTATCAAGTTAAATGCAAGTAATCCTGAAATACTTTTAGTACTTGAAACTGATGTGATATTGAAATTTGGATCTTAATTTAAAGGACTTGTTTAAATTGCTTATCAAATATCCATTTGCTGTTCGTTTCCTAAATGTCAGATACCAATGAAGGCCAATACATATTTCTAAATATTAATGTGTATGTGTGTATAAATGTATGCATATATTAGTATATACATATATGCTACCCTGTATTTCAAAACGCCTTTTGGATAAACTATCAGGACATTAAATGCATAAAATCTAGTTTAGTGATATTTCAAGTCAAGAAGTAAGCAGTGCCTGTGTGTGTGACTCTGTCAGTTAAGCATCCGACTTCGGCTCAGGTCATGATCTCACAGTTTGTGGATTCAAGTCTCACATTGGGCTCTGTGCTGACAGCTCAGAGCCTGGAGCCTGCTTCAGATTCTGTGCCCCCCCACCCACGTTCCTTCCCCACTCACTCTCTGTCTCTCTGTCTCTCTGTCTCTCTCACAAATAGTAAACATTAAAATTTTTTTAATTAAAAAAAGTAAGCAATTATTATAATTTGTAGGTATCAATACTGTTTAATAAGTGAATTCTGTTTCTAATATTCAAAATATACAATATTTAAGGCAATGGCTACATAGATTTTTACTCTCATTTAAGTTAGTTTTTGACAGTGGTACCATAAAAAAAAAGTGTTCAGGGGAGCCTGGCTGGCTCAGTTGGTGGAGCGTGCGGCTCTTGATCTCAGGCTCGTGAGTTCAAGCCCCACTTTGGACATAGAGATTACTTTTAAAAAAAAGTGCTTATTAAATTACAAAGCAATACTCATATATTCTCTCTTAAACTTATTCTTGAAAAGGCTCTTAGCAATGTCACCTATAACCTACACCAGTGATTCTGAGTGTGATGCCAAATCAGCAGTATCAATATCAAGGAACTTGTTAGAAATGTACATTATTGAGCTCCTCTGAGACTTATTCAAACAGAAATTCTTCATTCCAACAGTCCAGCAACACAGTGCTAAATCCTCTATGGTTGTTGTTCGTTTTTTGTTGTTGTTGTTGTTTAGTTTTTTTAAATGTTTATTTATTTTTGGAGAGAGAGAGAGAGAGACAGAGCGCAAGCAGGGGGGTGGGGGCAGAGAGAGACGGAGACACAGAATCCAAAGCAGGCTCCAGGTTCCTAGCTGTCAGCCTGGGGCCCAATGCGGGGTTCAAACCCATGAACTGTGAGATCATGACCCAAGCCAAAGTCAGACACTGAACTGACTGAGCCATATGGTTGTTGCTCTTAATAGCAGTTTTATGTCTTTATATTTTTCCTTATTCTCACTAATAACTAATAGTAAACAACTCAAATTTTGCCCCGATATGATGAATGTGAAATAATATTATTTTGCTATTTTGTATTATCCCAATTATTATAGAAGATGAGTATCTTTTCATAGATTTATTGGCTATTCAGTAATTTGCCAGAGGTAATTTTTTTTTATTTTTCATAGTTACTGGATACGACTTTTATCCCCCCCATTAGGTTTTTAATTGCATGTATTGAATAGTTTCTTGAGAGGTATGGCTTTCCTTTGAATTTTTTAAAAAGTATATTTTGTTACATGTATTTTTAAACTTTTTAACTAGCTATATGTACAGAAAAAAATGTGCAAATCTTAAGTATAAATAAATTATCTTAAAGTGAACACACCCAACTATCCACCATCAAGTTCAAGAAATCAAATATTACATTAACAAGGTTGTTTTTACACATTTAATGCATTTTCTAGTGGTTTGTATTGTGAATATTCTTTTTTTTATTTGTGAATATTCTTTAAGAAATTCTCCCCTAACTTATTATCATAAAACATTTTTTTTCCATATTTTGTCTGAAAATTATAAAGCTCTGCATTTGATATAATTTTACTTTCACATATTTAAATGGATAGTTTGAGGTAATGATCTAAATTTTTTTTCATATGAGAGTGAAACACCGATCCATGCTTCTCTGCTGATTTGGGAAGCCATCTTTGCCACATGCAATTTTTCTTCATCTTGGTTCTATTTCGAATTTTCTATTATTTTTCATTGATCTATGGCTTTTGATTATTATAATACTATAATAAACTTGTTATCTGGGATGGTGTCTTCTACAATTATTCCTTTTATTAAATACAGCTTAGTTAAATTTGGACCTTTAATATTTCACATGGATTTAAGAATGACATTAATTTCTCTAAAAAATATCATTAGGTTTTGATAGGAATTCCATATTTTCATAGATCAATATTCAGAGAATTTATATATTTATTACACTGAATATCCCATCAAGAATATGGCCTACATGTCTTCATCTGTTCGGGTCTTGGTGCTTATCAATAAAGGTTACCCCCACCAGCCTGCATTTTACTAAGGGGATATTGTAGTTGGGTATTTGTGTTGGCTTTCCTGTGTGTGTATGCAGGTCAGCAAGTTGCTGAGGCATAGTAGTAGTTGTTTGCAAGACTGAGGTGCAAAGTGAGGAAGCCAGGCAAGTCAACAGTCCTTCAGGCCTTTATGTGTATGCATATGTGTGTGTGTGCATGTGTGTGTGTGTGCACACGCATGTGTGTATTGAAAGAGTCTCTAGTCTCTTTCCATATTGGGCCTCTCTGACATGAGCAGGAATATTATAAGGAAATTTTATCAGGGCATGCCTAAGCATGAATATTCTTTGCTTTAGATATTTTTACCACAAGTTACCTCATCAAGGTGGACTTTCTCTAGGATTTCCTTTTGTAGGAAAAGTTGAATTGAATGCTGGGCAGAATTTGGAAGAAGGTTAGGTAAGGGATGATAACACCACATAGATCATCACTTTCTATTACCTACAAAACAGGAAATCTTGAAGTTAGCACAGATCTTTCCATCAAAGAAATGGTGGACTATAAATCTGTCCCTTATAAAGATTAAAAGCAAGACAAAAAAAACCCCACATGAAACCCCAGTGATGCTCGCCATGTATACTACTTATAAAGAACACAGGTTGGTAATAAAGAAGATGCTCTCTGCAGAAACACAGAGAGTGAAAAACATTGCTAGACATGGAACAGTTTAGTTTTAGTTTTCTGTTTTCACCCAGAAGCTCCTGGCCCAAAAGCTAGGTAAGTAATGTTCTCTCAGGAAGCTCCAAGTAGAGTAAACTCAAGTTCCCAGGACTTCACTGTTCAAGGGCTTCATTCACAGGTGTGGTGTGACTTCCTCTTCCTCAGCAGCCTAAATATTCCATTTGTACTAGGTCATTTCTTAGCTCAATTCTTTAAATTTACAGGCTCTTTTTCTCATTAAAAATACCTTACTCACATATTGATAATTAATTGCTCACATTGTTGTAGACTGGATGGGGAAAGTGTAAAAAATGTCCTCATCCACCTTTTTCCTCCTTCATTCTTGTTATTAATAATTTGTAGCCTTTGCATTTATAGCCGTTATATTAAGAAACACAGGGATGGCAATTAACCAAAGAAAAATGCTCATTTTCTAAAATATTTACTTGGGATCTCCAAAATTTTAGTTATGTCAGCGACTACATAAATATACCAAAACATTAAAACAGCACTTCAAAAAGCTTTGAAATTGGTGATCTAATTAGTCAACATAATCCTGTACTTAAGGCAATAGCTGCATTTTTATTTTCATACCAGACAAACTTTATTCAATACAAAGGTATGGATTTTGTCCTATGAATGACACATATTGCATGTCTGGCTTTTTTACCAAGACAGAACCTGTTAATTTTCCTTTGCCTCTTGTAGTCGTCCCTACATTTATAAGAGGAAATATTCCATCTTAAACTTTTTCTAGGTAGCTTTCCTTAGATTTTACACAGTTGGTAGACAAAAGCAGAAAATTACTTGTACAAATGTTGCTGAAAATGTAGACATATATATCCAAGGAGCCATTCTACGAAGGTGTGTTAAGTAACATTTTTTTAAGTTTATATATTTATTTATTTTGAGATGTGGGAGAGGCAAAGAAGGAGGGAGACAGAATCCCAAGCAGGCTCCACGCTGTCAACACAGAGCCCTACCTGTGAGATCACAACCTGAGCTGAAATCAAGAGTCAGATGCTCGCTTAACCCACTGAGTCACCCAGGCACCCCTGTGTTAAGTAACTTTTGAAAGTCGTCACAGAAGAACAAAACCAAAAACTTTTGTATACAATTAAAGCAACAAATTTAAATGAACCTATTCACCTTTGATCTACACAACCAGATGGGCTGTTCCTAGAGTGTACCCGTGGTGTGCATATTGGAGACAGAAAGGAAAAGTATTTATAAAGGTAAACACAAATATAAATGTATAGTGGTTTGAAAACATTTCCCCCAAATTCTTTGACAGTCCTTCCATCATGAAGTGGGGCTTCAGTTCCCTCCCCTCAAACCTGTACAGCTTTATAACTGCCTTGACCAATAGAATGTAACACAAGTGACATGGTAATGCCTTGACTTCTGAAGCTGGTTAAAAAAGGTCAGGTAGCTTATTCTGGGTTCCACCATATGGAAAGACAACATAGGCAGATCCCATCAAGGCAGGGAGAGAGATGCCCACAGAAGTCCAGCTCTTTGCATCTTCCCAGATCAGGTAACAGATAAGTGCATGAAGAACCCTTGAGATGACCCCCCTCACTCGCTGACTGCAATCTGGTAACAGACCTTAGGCCAGAACTGCCTACCTGAACCCAGACTTGCAAACTAAATAAATCGTTGTTATTCTTTCAAGCCACTGTTTGAGATTGTTACACAGCATGCGAATAGATAGTATATGATAAAATTAGCATTCACAATGTATGTGAACATGAAATATTCAGACTGTTTTCTCTTGGTGCTTAACAGTATTGCCATATAGCCTCAAATAAATTCAATGTAATATTGAAAACATATTGGAGGTAGATGCTGACATATTATTTTCCAACAGTGGAAAAATTATAGTTTTCTTTATGGTATTACTATTAATAATTGCTCTGCTTTTGGGAATGCTATTTCTCCATTTCTGGGACACATTATTAGAACAGCGGTACTACTTGAAATCAGAATGCAGAATGCAAGAATATGCGCTATTCTTTTTCTTACTAAAAACAAGTTTGTCTTTATTAACTGTCAAAGTTCTTCCTTAAGAAAATTGTGTACGCTCCCTCATTATAATTTCCATTAACTTATTCTCTTCTGTTCCATTCTAACTTATTCTTTCTCCATTGGGTTATTGCTTTACAATGTTTCTAACCTTTTTTAATGACTGCTGGTTTCCATGATTATAGTTCTATTTTCCTAAATTAGATGCAATGTAAAAATAAGACTTGGCTTAGTTCTGTTTCTATACAGATTCACTGTCATAGTCCTTTAGTTTTATAAATAGTCAACCCTTATTTCTAACTCCAATGAGTTGTAAACCAAAAATCCAGATGCTGTATCACTATTCTTTTGATGTTATATATTTTCTCTCATTTGTTTCTTATTTGTATAATTGAAGATATTTTAAGAGCTTTTACTTGTTTCCATGAACTGAGCTGATCAGATGCATATTTGGGCTTTCAGAGTCTGAAATCAGCCAGGTAAGGTTAAATCTTGTAGCAATTAGCTTTTATTGAGTACCAAACCACTCTACCAATTAGTAGTTTAAAACAACAACCTTTTATTTAACTCATGATTCTGCAGTTGGGTATTTTGGATTGCCTGAGCTGTGCAGTTCTTCTGGTCTGGGCTGGTTTCTCAGACATGCATGCCAGGAGAATTACATGTTTTATATAAAACTGATACTTTACCAAATGCCTAATTCCTTTCCATTTTAACAGCTTTCAAATTCTCTCCACTTGGTGGAAGGGAGAAGGCAAAGAAGTCTTCATAGTTAATGTGAGTTGATGAGTTGAGATAATTTTTTTGGATAAACATAATAATCCATTCAAAACACCACCTTGTTAATGAAGGAGAAATACTCACCAGTGAATCATGTACAGTCTGAAACCCCCACTTTTTGCTGCCGATAAGAAACTATATTAAACAGAAATAAGATAAAGTAAATTGCTGCCTTAAGAATCATTAAACAAATGAAGAGAGTGTTGCTTCTTTGAGAATACTTTCCTCTATCCTGTAAAACTTTTCCACAAATGCCTTCTTCTGCGGTGCTTACTGCCAATTTGTGTTTTACAGAGAGGTTCTACTGTGATTTGGCCATAGAGAAAGGATTTCTCATTAGTCCAGATTTGTTCCATGCTAAAGAATTTGCTTTCATGATGTGTTGTGATTTCCGAAGCAGCAAAACTTATTGGAAAGAGATCTGTGTAAAAAGTTCAATAAACCTAAAACGATGTTCCTCTTTAGGAAATTAAAAAATTTTCTGCTCCAATTTTTCACTGCTTTGAAAGAAGGATAACATATTTCAACCTCACGTATACATTACCATTAAAAGCAGAGAACCATCGTGCCAAATTTCACTTAGTCATAATACCATCTTATGAGGATCAACCGTACTAAACACAGTATTTTTTTTATAAGTTGACTCCTGTCTTAACATCAAATCCCACATTGATCTTCTCCTAAACAGTAATGTTTATGAAATCACAAATAAGCAGCATCCATTATTGTTTTCTAATAAACATGACCACTAACAGAAAGTAGTTATTCTATAAATTAAGATCACATTAAATAACACCTTTAGTAGACATTATGTTGTGTTTTGAAAAAAACACTCATTGAAATTTTCACGGTTGTTGGGAATTAAGATCAAGAGTAACTATTTTCCTTTCTCTGGTGGTACTTTGCAAGAAAAATTGTTCTAATAATAGTGGATATTTATGACAAATTCATGGTAATGGAGGGAATGTGGAGTAGTTAGTTTTGTTCTTAGCAGCATATTTTTAAAGCATCATAGATAAACTGGAGAATGTTTCTAATCAAAATAAGAAAATTTAGACCAGTTCAGGGCCATATATTTTCCCAAAACTAAAGGTACTCAAATGAGGGTGGAATGAATAGTTGACAAAGAGTTGTGCATGGGCTCCAAGCCCTGGTATGTAAGTTCTAGGATCCCTTGTAAGATTTATATTCTTTATAATCCTATTGCTTTAGTCCTTTATCTATCTGTGATTTTTATTATAGTCATAATTAAAAGCCATTGTTTGATATATATCATAGTAAAGAAATTCCAGGAATTTATTGTGGTTCTTCCTTATGAATTTAATAATAACATAATTATAATAATTTCCTAAAGTATAATTTTCAAAGACAGTTGACCCCTTCTTATATACTGGGCCCTTACAATAAGGTAAACTAGAGAAAAGAAAATGATGTTAAAATCATAAAAAATAAAAATACATTTATAACACTATACTGTACTTACCAATATCATCAACTTATGTCATCTGCTTACAAGAGGAATCATTTGTGTATTGGTCCCTACATTAATAGTGTCTTATATGACACAAAACACTGTCGATGTTGTATATATTAAGAACACGAGACATCAAAAATGAAAAGATAATGTGAAAAAGAAATTCATATTTATTTACAGGTATAATGATTCATGCATTGGTAATGAAGAAGCTGTAATAGGATTGCTTTATGGTAGCCTAGTATAATTGACAATGATTACTTCACAGTAGCCTAGCCTGCGTACTAATGAATGAATCTAATACATATGGTAATGTAAGTTTTTGAATGCAAAGTTATAAAACAGTAAGAAAATGAACCCATTGTTAATTTTTAATGAAATATCACTTACCTCGTGCCTATGTAAGGATAGGCTATCCACTTCCATCCAAGTCTTGCGCACGATGTTCTACATGGCGAACACTTAGGCGACAATAATGGCGATGACACAAAAACGTCTCAAACAGTTCTTGCTGTACAGTTATTAGATATTCACAGAAAGACACTCATATACACACACAACAGATACATTTTACCGTACGCCATGATGGTTATTTACTCTTCCTTAAGTAGAAGTGGATTATAATAAAGGTCTTTATCCTCATCATCCTTACATTTAGTAGCTGAGGGGGAGGAGGTAGGGGGTGTTGGTCTTGCTGTCTCAAGGTGGCAGAGGCAGAAGAGGTGGAGGAGATGGAAGAGATGGGGAGAGGCAGGCACACTGGGTGTAACTTCACAGAAAGACATAACTTCTGTCTTTTTGCTTTTTCACTTCCCTGAAAATGCTTCTATATGGTACCAATCCTTCTACCATCTGCTTCACTATCAGTGCCAATATCATAAAAGGGTCCATGTCATAAAAGAAATCGAAAGTAGTCTTGACCAACTGGAACTCTTTCTGCTGGTGTGTAATGTCAATTTGTTTTCTTACACTGTTTCTTCTGTGTCATCTTCCTCATCATCTGGCACCGTGTGTGGTCACACATCTCCAACAAATCGTCTTCTGTTAATTTTTTGGTGTAGTGTCTGTGAGCTCTTGAATTTCTCCATGAGCCATAGACTGAAATTCTTCATCCCTTTTCCTTTTTTTTTTTTTTTTTTGCCGTATCTACAATCTCTTTCATGATTTCTTTGACTGGCTTTGTCATAAATCCTGTGAAGTCATGCGCAACATCTGGATATAGTTTTCTCCAGCGGGAATTTATTATTTTGGGCTTGATGGCTTTCATGGATTTTTCTACAACAATGATGGCATCTTCAATGATGTAATCCTTCCAGATTTTCATGATGTTCTATCTGTCGGGGTTTTCTTCCATAATGTTGACAATCCTTCCCATACAGTACCATGTGTAATGAACCTTAAAGAACCTTAAGACCCCGTGATCTAATGGCTGAATTACAGACATTATGTTTGGGTGCAAGTAGACCACTTTGACACCCTTGATGTTGAGCTCATGGGATGTTGGGTGGCCAGGGATGCTGTCCAATATCAAAAGATGTTTAAAAGGCAGTGCCATACTGACAAAGTACTTCCTGACATCAGGGACAAAAAAACATTGATGGAACTAATCCAGAAAAAGGGTTTTCGTTATCTAGGCATTGTTGTTATACAACCAAAAAACTAGCAGGTGGTATTCATCTTATCCCTTTGAAGGCTCAGGGGTGAGTGGCTTTAAAGTTAAGGGTAGTCGTGATCATAAACTGGACTGCATTTGCACAAAACAGTAGAGTTAGTCTAGCCTTGCCTGTCTTAAATTCTGGTGCTCATTTCCATTCCCTACTAACAAATGTCCTCTGTGGCTTTTTTTTTTCCAGAATAGGGTATTTTCATCTCCATTAAAAATCTGTTCAGGAAGATAGCCTTTCTTTTCAATTATTTTCTTAATAAAATTGCCTCTTGTTTGACAGAAGATGCTTCTCCTTTTATCTTGACATTTTTTAAGCCAAATTTCTGTCTAAAATTATCAAACCATCCTTTGCTGGCATTAAATTCTCCAGCTTTAGATCTTTTACCTTGCGTTTGTTTTGAGTTATCATAAATGACGTCTTGAATCTTATTAGAGTCTTGTGCATATATCTTTCTTATAGCAACCAGCCACCCACATAAAAGCTGCATTTTCAATATGAGATAAAAAAGGAATTTTGCAAAAAGTTCAAGGTTTTTGCCTCTGGTAGGATAGTTGCAACTATGGCTTCATGAATTTCTTTTTCTTTTTTTACAACGGTCTTTATGCTGGAATCGTTAACTTGAAATTAAAATGGCAGACAACTACAGCTGCCGATGTCAGTCTACAGTACATCTCAACCAATTCAACTTTTTCTAGTAATGTCATGACTTTTTTCTACTTCTTTAGAGCACTCCCAAGCATCATTAGTGGCCTTTCATATGGGTCCTATTGTGTTACTCAAAGTTTAGGGTATTGCACTAAACACAAAGAAAAATCTGCAAGAACCAGGAAAGATCACTTTTTACCGTGATGTGCAATTTACTGGAGAGACTACTCACACAAAGATCATTAGCATCACACTGCGTTTTAAGCAGATAATCAAAAAGCACTTCAGCTCACCGTAATAGCAATAGGAGGGGGCTACCAAATTATTATAGTAGTACAGTATGTACTACAATTAATTTATGCAGTTATGATTTAATAGTGCATCGTCACATTTGTTTATATTTCTCTCCACTGCAAATGGCACTGTGTATGGTCTACGAGTGTTTGTGTGTGAAAGTTTTGATAAATCTTACCATTTTATAATAAATTTGTACATACTTTATGTCAATGACAAGATAGACTCACATCTACATGTATTTTATGCACTAATGACATACCTAAATTTTTCTTAATGTTTTCAATACGTTAGGCTATTGCAACTGCAAGTTGTTCCGAATTGTTGCAAACGTCCAAAATACTTTCCAACATATTTGTTTAAAAAAAAACCCGTATAGGTAGACCTGTACAGTTCAAATCCGTGTTGTTCAAGCATCAACTATATATAAATGTTTGGGTTTCTTTTTCATATTCTAAATATAAATTTTCGAGTAAAGTGCATTAGATCAACACATTTATTAACACTACATACTTTTTTAGTTAATCCATTCTTTCTGAAAAGCCAGGTGTTCGACAACAAAAGCCTTATAAAATCATTTTGAGAGTCCAGCAGTGGAATTTTTATGAATCATTAGATGAGTCACTGGACACCTGTACAAGTTATATCTGAATTTTCTCATTCAAGAAAATGTGATTTGAATGGCGTGCGATGTATGAGAATGAAACACTAAAAGAATTCAAATCTCAAAAACTTCACATTTCAAATTTTCATTATCAAATCCACATTAGTTTTGAATTTTGCCAATGTACCACTTTTAACTAAAGCACAGTTCAGTTTCTGTCTTCCTCCAGACTTGTATCCTCTGCTTCACTTCTCAAACAAAAAGGAGGGGGGAGATCATAAAAGATTTATGTTAACGTGTTGGGTTTAAAGTAACCTAGGTATAATGCTCCAAGTTTGCATTGGACTATAGAAATAAAATGTATCTACAGTGCACTTAAATTACTTACTTTTTACATCAAATGGGTCCTGGTTAATCAAAATAAATCCATGGAATATTGTGTGTATATGTGTGTATGAAACTTGTGTTTTAGGCCAGTGAAATGTAAAGTTACCACTTATTTAAACATGGAAACATCTACATTGAGTCAGAACAGCCTGAAACTCCGGAATTTTGAATTTGAATATGAGTATGTTGTGAATATTTTAATGAATCAATAGGTAACCCTGATCATTAAGTAGTAAGCCATGCTCTTAGTTCTCAAGTGAAGTTAGTATTGTTTTGTATATCTCATAATAAATAATTCATTTCTTCTAAAAGTGAACACACAAAATGTAGGCCTGAATGAAATGTATTATATTTGAATTATTCTTACCTTGCTCTATTCCATTCTTATCAAAAGGGACATTGAATGTTACTAAGGTTGGAAAACTATTTCTTCTAAGTCCATCCATCTAGTAGTCAGCATTAATTCAAGGGAGAATGAATTTCAAGTTATGTGTCATTTGCAACTGTTTTTGAAATATGCCAAGTAATTCATAACAGTTTTTAGGCAATCAGCCCAAAATGTGTTTCAATATTTCTTCTAAATTGCAAATTATTTGAACTTCAAATATTTGTAATATGTGTTGTAATGTCTTTCAATAAATACATCTTTCAGTGTTACAAAATTAGATTCAGGTGATGTTCATAAACTCTGTCTATATACTGAAAACCATTCAGTTTGATAATTTAAATGGGTAAGTTATAAGGTGTGTGAATTACATCTCAAAAAAATTATCTAAACATTTTTTTATATCTGACCTTTCATAACAAATTGTGTTTCTCCTCCTTGTTATTTCTCATAGCTATGGCTTTGTTGATTCTCTCTCACTTAGGGACCCCGCTTTGTACATATCTCTGTTTGAATGGCCGTATAGATTTTGTATAAACAACTGTTTAACATTTATTTTCCTTACTAAACGTGTATGTGATCATTTGGCAGTAGAACTTGTGGTTTATTTTTATTTCTTTATGCTTAACATGGTAAATAATACATAAAAATAAATGTTGAACAAATTAACTCTTAGTGGGGTAATAAGAGCAGAAAATAGAAATTTTTATTTGATAACTCTAAAAATGGAAATACAAAGTTATTACGTATACTATCAAAAAGATACCAAATGTTGAATATATGGGTAGGCTTCAAGTTACATGGATATAAACCTACAAATTCTAGAGAAACATGATTCAAAATTTTAACATACTTCTCTCCCCAGCCTTACTCTAAAATATGCCAGATCAGTTTTCTGTGGAATGCCTGTTCTTGCTGGGAGGAAAATCTGGAAAAAAATTATAGCAATTAATGTTACATTCAGGGCCCTGTTAACTTACTTTTGGTTTCTTTTATGCAAAACTCTTCATGATGATATCAGTAATTTCCCAGTATCATCACTCAAATTTTTGCAGAATTGTTAGACAAGCAGTAACATACCTAAAAGTCCAAATCAAAGTAAAAAAAGTGAAGCTATAAAGTAATATTATTGGGCAACTATCTTGTTAATAGAATAACAGTTAAATAAAAACTCCCTTTATAATGTGACATATTAAATATTTAATATGCAAAATGTTCTGTATATTATGGGATATTTGATATGCTGTCAAAAAGTTATGTTCATGACAATAGGTTTCACTGAAACATACCAGTGTAATTGGTAAACTTAAAAAGTGCTTTTGAAAGAAGATGCATTGAATTTTCAATTTAGTCCTTTTGGAAAATCATTGCTTTGGACTACTGCAATGTCAGAAATTTCCAAAACTTATTGATTTCATCTGGTAGATTTATATATCTTTTTTCGGAAAGTCACTGAAATGCCACTCTCTTCCAGTTAAAATCTAACCACCCCTTAAATAAGTAGTGGGAACTGAAACCAAGTGCAAAGTAGTTGCAAAGGAGTGGAAACCAGTTATATAATAACTCACTATTAAGCAGTTTCTATTACTCCATAATTCAAAATTGGTACAAGTATGGTTATATGCACTAAAATCTATTCTTCCATGATAATGATTTTTGATTCACTGTCATATACCATTACCCTTCTCTAACTATAGAATTTTACACATTGCCTATTATATTATGATCCTGTCGAAGCACTCGGGCCCTCAAAAGAGTCACAATGTAATGAAAGAAAAATTTATTTTGTTAGAGATCAACTGTAATATTTTAAAAGACTCATGTAAGTAAACAACTGCTTCCCCGTCACTTGGAAAATGAATTGCTTGACTTTAATATGATAATTAGGTACACTTTAACACACTGCTCTAACATTTTTACGGATACCAACATAGAAAATCAATGCATTCATAAAAATGTCGTGTAAAAAAAATCACAAGTGTTTCTAAGTGCTCACTGACCTTTTAGTTTATCAGTATTTTTAAAAAATGAATGGAAAAAGTTAGAGAAATTCCTTTCTTTTTAACCATTATGTATTCCATAGTAAATGTTATTACTAAAAATGCTACCCTGGATCATTTTCAATAAAAACACAATACAAAATTTATATAACCTTTTCCATTTTATCAGTGAAAGAGAAATTCTCTGCAAACACTTTGCTTGGCAGGGGTCTTCTGACCAAATCATGGGCAGGTGCTAATTGGCAAAAGAGAAGGCAGTTTGCAGTAAACACCTCTCTCCATCGAGAAAGTGCCCGGCTGCAAAACTCCAGGTCTTTGAACTTTATTGGCTGTTCAACAAATACGCTTTTCATGGTAACAAATGCTTAGCTTTACATCAGCCTTAAACAAAATTATTTGTAACTCTGAGTATGTGACAAGTTTCACTGGCTTAGTTTCGCGATTAGTTTTATTACTTCTACAAAAAGAAAGTAATCTAAACAGTTCAATAACTTGAAGCAGTTAAAAGTTTTTGTTTGGACAATTATTCCTCCCAAGGAGCTACAAGAAGACCCAAGATACAGGTACAGTTTTATATTTATTGTGCTGTGAAAAACTGCACCCTGTGTAGAATTACAAGGCTCTAATTTCATTGAAAGTATCTGTAATGCTATAAACCAAAAGGCTGAAAAACAGAATTTTTAAAAATCCTGATAGGAAAAGTGAAAGACTTGTATTACCTCAAGATGTTCTGTAACCTAATCTGTATATCATTTGTTTCTTAAATGACCCATTTCCAACTCCCATATCAAAATTTGTAAATTATAAGATATTCAGAAAAAGTTTAATATTTCACTTAACGTTCAGTAATAACCAATTTAAAAACTCATTTCAGTCGGAAATTAACTATTTTCTTGCCCTAGAAATAAAGCCAAATCATATTAAAATTTATGACATCAGTGAAAACATCTATTAAAATGCACATATAACTTAGAACAATTTAATCAGGATCTACTTTTTGCAAAATATTAGGCAATCACGATGGCAATAAATCCCAGAGTTACTCCAAGGTAATAAGAATGTCTCTGTTTAGAGCTATAAACCCTCCTGTGTAGCTTAGTGTATTTTACAGGTGGCAGCTTCTTCTAGAGAAACATTGCTACCTTTTCCTATTAGTTGGGGCATAAACTTAACTATGCAAGTTGGCTTCGTGACTTTAACTTTTACCAGAGATAGAGCCTTTGGGTGAGGGAGTCTTCATCCCAGGAAACAACGGAAATTGTAAATAAACCACACTAATATTCACGAGAATTTGGGTCTTATTTCAAGCCCCTTATAGATTTGCCTATGCATCTTAAGGGCAGAGGTACAAATAAAAGTGTCAAGAATTATTTTCAAATAAAAATCAATGTGAGATATCTGGAAACCGAAAGGGAGCAGATTTTGCTACTGCACAATATTTCTTTAGCGTAAGAATTATTTTGAGCTGAGGGGCGCCTGCATGGCTCAGTCAAACTTCTGACTCTTGCTTTCAGCTCAGGTCATGATCTCACAGTTTGTGAGTTCAAGCCCCATGTTGGACTCTGTGCTGAGGGTGCAGAGCCTGCTTGGGATTCTGTCTCTCCCTCTGCCCCTCCCTGCCTCTCTCTCTCTCTCTCTCTCTCTCTCTCTCTCTCTCTCTCTCAAAATAAATAAATAAACTTAAAAAAATTATTTTGAGCTAAAGGCAATCAAAACCCAGGAGATTCAGAGAAAGTTCTTTCCTTCCCCCTTAACTGCCTAAGTTTACTTTGGAAAGGGATCCATACCGGGAAAGGAGCCATTACCAGAGATACCTTTTTACCTGAAAAACTTATCTGCTTAACAGGGCAACCTTTGTTTTCCAAACTTCTCCTCTGCCTTCCCGTGGATGGCCTTCTTCCCATTTAGATCCCCAGATCCCCAACCCTTTCTTTAGCTCAGGATGTTATATAAGCCTCAGTTACACGGCTGCTCTTTGGGTTTCATATTTGTATGAGGCCCTGTATGTAAGAAATTGGTTTGTTTTCTGTGAATCTTGTTTTATGTAAATTCAATCATCAGACTACCCAAAAAACCTAGAAAGGGAAAAATGTTTCCACTCTTACAAAGCTTAACATAAAGGCAGTGAGAGTATTAGCATCCTGATGTGATGAATAACGCAGTGTGGCTTTGGCATACGTGTATCACAGCACAGCATTATTAGAGCGAACACAGCAGCGTGTTTCCTCAGCCTCTCTTGGGTAACTTGTCTCTTAATTCACACCCAATCTGAAATGATAGCAGAGGCGTGGCGGTTAGGCAGCTGAATCCAAAGCAGTGGGAGGCTGGAAATGCAGTGGTAACCACAAGCACAAACACTAGCCCCTCATCCGCAATGAGTGGGTGTTCGTGGCACAGTTGATAAAGGCCAACTTTAAAATTTTCTTGAGTGTTTATCCATTTTTTTTGATACTTAGTTTTGGGAGAGTGCAGGGGTCAGACAGAGGGGGACAGAGGATTTGAACTAGACTCTGCACTGACACGCTGAAGGCAGCAAGCCTGATGTGGGGCTTGAACCCATGAACCGTGAGGTCATGACCTGAGCCGACTGAGCCACCCAGGTGCCCTATAAAAGGCCAACTTGATTTATTGATTTATTGATTTATTGATTTATTGATTTAGCAGAGAGGTGGAGACAGAATCTGAAGCAGGTTCCAGGCTCTGAGCTGTCAGCATAGAGCCCATTGCGGGGCTTGAACTCAGGAGCAGTGAGATCATGACCTGATCCAAAGTTGGATACTTAACTGACTGAGCCACCCAGGCTAAAAGGCCAACACTAAATGCGGATGCATAAAATACCCCGCAAGGACATTAGAAAAAGAATGGAAGAAATCTTAAGGGACCAGAGGTTTCTGGAAATGGACAGGGTAGAAATATGGAGAAAATGTGTTTGTTACTTATGGTATGCAACAACACAATGTAAGGCATATCTCAGAGATACCAAAGTTTCAGTTCCAGACCACCACAATATAGTGAATACTGCAATTAAGCAAGTTAAATGATTTTTTGGTTTCCCAGTGAATATAAAAGTTATGTTTACATTATACTATAGTTTATTAAGTCTGTAATAGCATTGTGTCTAAAAAAGCAATGTACATACCTTAAAAAATACTCTTGCTAAAAAATGCTATTCATCATCTGACTTTTCAGGGAGTCATAATCTGTTTTGCTGGTGGAGGCTCTTGCCTTGATGTTGATGGCTTCTGACTGATCAGGGTTGTGGTGGCTAAAAGTTGGGGTGACTGTGGCAATTTCTTAAAATAAGGCAACAATGAGGTTTGCCATATTAATTGACAAATCCTGCTGTTACTTTATCCGCTAAATGTCTGTAATCTTCTAACTCCTTTGTTGTCATTTCAACATTCTTCAAGGTATCTTCACCAGGAATAGATTCCATCTCAAGAAACTACTTCCTTTCCTCATTCACAGAAGCAACTCATCATCTGCTCAGGTTTTATCATGAGGTTGCAACAATTCAGTCCCATCTTCAGGCTCCACTTCTAATTCTAGTTCTCTTGCTATTTCTACCCCATCTGAAGTTACTTCCTCCACTGAAGTCTTGAATCCCTCAAGTCATCTGTATGGATGGGAATCACCTTCTTCCAAACTCCTGTTTATGTTGATATTTTGACATCTTCCCCATGAATCACGTGTGTTCTTAATGGCATCTAGAATGGTAAATCCCTTCCAGAAGGTTTTCAATGGATTTTGCCTGGGTCCATCAGAGGAACCACTACCTATGGTAGCTATAACCTTATGAAATGTATTTCTTCAATGATACTACTCAAATGTCAGAATGACTCCTTGATCCATGGGCTTCAAAATGGTTGTTGTGTTAGCAGGCATGAAAACATTAATCTTGTACATCTCATCAGAGCTTTTGGGTGACATGCATGCTTCACATGCATGAGAAGTAACATTTTGAAAGGAATCTTTTTTTCTTAGCAGTAGATCCCAACAGTGAGCTTCAAATAGATAGTAAACTATGTTGTAAAAGATGTGCTGTCATCTGGGCTTTGCTTTCCCATTTATAGAGCACAGGCAAAATAGATTTCACCTAATTCTTAAGGGCTCTAGGATTTTTTGAATGCTAAATGAGCGGTGCCTTTAACTTAAAGTCACCAGCTATGTTAGCTCCTAAAAAAAAAGAAAGTGAACCTGTCCTTTGAAGTTTTGAAAACAAGTGACTTCTCTCCAGCTAGGAAAGAACTAGATGGCATCTGCTTCCGATGGAAGATCGTTTCTTCTACATTAAAAACCTCTTGTTTAGCATAGCCACCTTCATTAATGATCTTAGCTAGATCTCCTGGGTGACTTTGCCGCAGCTTCTACATTAACACATGCTGCTTCCCCGTACACTTTTATGTTGTGGAGACGACTTCTTTCCTTAAACCTCATGAACCTCTGCCAGCTTCAAACTTTTGCTCCATGGCTTCCTTACCTCCCTCAGCCTTCATAGAGTTCCAGAGAGTTAGAGACTTCCTCTGGATTAGGCTTTGGCCTAAGGGAATGTGGTGGCTGGTTTGATCTTCCCATACCACTAAGATTGCCTCTATATCAGCACTAAGTCTGTTTCACTTTCTTATTATTTGTGTGTTCACCAGAGGTGCACTTTGAATTTCTTTCAAGAACCTTACGTTTGCATTCACAAAGCAGTTCACTGTCTGGTGCAAGAGGCCTAGCTTTTAGCCTGTGTTTTTTGACATGGCTTCCTCGTTGAGCTTAATCATTTCTAGCTTTTGATTTACAGTGAGGGACATGCGACTCTTCCTTTCGCTTGAATACTCAGAGGCCATTTAAGGTTGTTAACTGGCCTAATTTCAATATTGTTGTATCTCAGGGAAGAGGGAGGCCCAAGGCGAGCGAGAGAGATGGGGGAATGGCCAGTCGGTGGAGTAGTCAGAATATGCACAATGTTTATTGATTAGGTACGCCATCATATGGGTACGGTTCATGGCGCCCTCAAACAATCACAGTAATAACATCAAAGATCACTGATCCCAGATCACCATAACAAACATAATAAAAATGAAAAATTTTGACATATTGTGAGAAATACCCAAATGTGACACAGAGACACAAAGGAAGCAAATGCTGTTGGAGAAAGGTGCAGATAGACTTGCTCTACACGGGGTTACTGCGAACTTTCAATATATAAAAAACATAGTATGTGCAAAGTGCAATAACACTAGATATGCCTGTAAACTATGGACTTATTTCAATTCCTCATTTAATAGCTCTAAAAGATAGGCCTCATTACCTCAAATGAAAATACTCTGGAAATACACCGATTGTGAACCTTGGAAAACTTGCGTACCTGGTGTTATGTGCAAAGAGACACAGTCAGGGAATCATTTTTACTGTAATTGTTTTCAAATAGTTAAAATATGACATTTTACCAAAATATCTAAGATAGTGTTATCCTGGATAATATGAAATAACAGGTTGATATGGAACTTAACTTTTGTCCTAGGGTACTAATGAAGATGAACATGTACATATAAAATAACCTGACATAAATAGGATCATAACACATTTCCTCTTTGTAGTAGTCTTTTATTTTTCTGTCAGTTGACTGTATCTTTTCCCTTCTCCATCCCTCTCAACCAACATGACTCCTATGACCTATGGTAACACCTCCCACGAATATCTTGTGCCTATCTTTTGAATACTAGTGCTTTCATTTTTATGGACTATTCCATAAAATAGACTATTCTATTCCGTATAGAAGTTAGGCAATGAGTAGGATTGCTGGGTTAAAAGGTAAAAAAAAAAAAAAAAAAGATGAATAGATGATAGATAGATGATAGGTAGATTGATAGGTAGATAACTAATAGATTATTTTGCAAGTAGATTTATTCAATGGATATCGCCACATCATCTTTAAAGGAATGTAACTCTTTACTCTTTTTTTCTACATCTTCATCTGTGACAAGCGTCCTAACTTAATTTGCCGATATTTTCTCATTTCCCTTATTACCAGCAAGTTTGAAATTTTTCATGTTAATCAGCACTTCAGATATTCACTTGTTTTTTTTCTTTGTATTTTCTATTCATAGTCTTTGCCCCTTATCCTTCTGAGTTCCTTGAGCCTTTGTGTAATATAGTAGATGCTTATATGGAACTGTAGGAATATCCATGACATATTGTTAATTAAAACTAAGCAAGTGCAGAGTAAAATATGTAGTATAATTATGTATTAGTTTTAAAACCCAGGTAATAAAATACCTGTCTAGATATGTATTTATGCCTACCTACATTTAGTCAATAAGGAGAAAGGTGTTGGAAGACTGTCACAGTGGGTTTTCCACATGCGTTACACCTGGGTATGAGAGGAGATGGGGATGTGGGAGGGATGTTCATTGCACATACATGCATTCTTTTTTTGTTTTAAATTTAAATCCAAGTCAGTTAACACATGGTGTAATAATGATTTCAGGATTAGAATTTACTGATTCATCCCTTACTTATAACACCCAGTGCTCATCCCAGCAAGTGTCTTACTTAATGCCCCTGGCCCCTTTAGCCCATCCCCCACCCAACACCCTGCCAGCAACCCTCAATTTGTTCTCTGTATTTAGGGGTCTCTTATGGTTTGTCTCCCTCTCTGTTTTTATCTTATTTGTGCTTCCCTTCCCATATGTTCATCTGTTTTGTATCTTAAATTCCACATATGAGTGGAATCATATGATATTTGTCTTTCTCTGACTGACTTATTTTGCTTAGCGTAATACACTCTAGTTCCATCCACGTTGTTGCAAATGACAAGATTACATTCTTTTCGATCACTGAGTAATACTCCATTTTATGTATATATATATATATATATATACATCTTCTTATAGTATATAATATATATACATATATACGTGTAATATATATACATTATATATATTGTATAATATATAATGTATAATATATTATACAATATATAATGTATATATATTGTATAATATATTATACTATATATAATGTATATATGTTGTATAATATATAATGTATATATATTATACATTACAAATATTATATATACGTTATTACATTATACATCATTATAATTATACATTATATATATTGTATAATATATAATGTATAATATATATACAATATATAATGTATATATAATGTATAATATATAATGTATATATATTATACATTATAAATATCATATATACATTATTACATTATACATCATTATAATTATACATTATATATATTGTATAATATATAATGTATAATATACAATATATATAATGTATATATATGTATATATATGTATGTACATATATATGTATATGTATATATGTATATGTATACATGTATATATGTATATATGTATATGTATACTAGTATACATGTATATATGTATATGTATATATGTATATGTATATATGTATATATGTATATATGTATATATGTATATGTATGTATGTATTTGTATATAATATATATACATGTATACATGTATACATATATGTATATGTATACATGTATACATGTATATATAGGTATACATGTATATATGTATATATGTATATGTATATAATATATATGTATATAATGTATACATTATATATTATACAATATATATAATGTATACATTATATATTATATATACATTATTACATTATACATCATTATAATTATACATTATATATATTGTATAATATATAATGTATTATATATATATATATTACATATTCTTTATGCATTCATCCATCAGTGGACACTTGGGTTCTTTCCATACATTGGCTATTGTTGATAGTGGTGCTCTAAACATTGGGATGCACGTGCTCCTTTGAAACAGCACTCCTATATCCTTTATCCTTTGGGTAAATATCTACTAGCGCAATTGCTGGGTCATAGGGTAGTTCTATTTTTTTATTTTTTTGAGGAACCTCCATACTGATTTCCAGTGTGGCTGCACCAGTTTGCATTCCTACCAGCAGTGCAAAAGGGTTCCTCTTTCTCTGCATCTTCACCAACATCTGTTGTTGCCTGAGTTGTTCGTTTTAGCCATTCTGACAGGTGTGAGGTGGTATCTCATTATAGGTTTGATTTGTATTTCCCTGATAATGAGTGATGTTGAGCATTTTTCATGTGCCTATTAGCCATCTAGATGTCTTCTATGGAAAAATGTCTATCCCTTATTTTGCCCAATTCTTCACTGGAATATTTGTTTTTTTGGATGTTGATTTTGAGAAGTCTTTATAGATTTTGGATACTAACCCTCTATCTGGACACATCACAACTCTGGACTTTAAGCTGTATTACAAAGCTGTAATCATCAAGACAGTAAGGTACTGGCACAAAAACAGGCACATAGATCAATGGAACAGAACAGAGAACCCAGAAATGGACCCTCAAAGGTATCACCAACTAATCTTTGACAAAACAGGAAAGAATATCCAGTGGAATAAAGACGGTCTTTTCAGCAAGCGGTGTTGGGAAAACTGGACAGCAACATGCAGAAGAATGAGCCTGGACCACTTTCTTACACCATACACAAAAATAAACTCAAAATGGATGAAATACCTAAATGTAAGACAGGAAGCCATCAAAATCCTAGAGGAGAAAACCAGCAACAACCTCTTTGACCTCGGTCACAGTAACTTCTTACTTGACATGTCTCCAGAGGCCAGGGAAACAAAACCAAAAATGAACTTTTGGGACTTCATCAAGATAAAATCTTCTGCACAGTGAAGGAAGCCATCAGCAAAACTAAAAGGCATCAGATGGAATGGGAGAATATATTTACAAATGACACATACATGCATTCTTTTAGTGTATTATTTTGCTTATATCACAAAGTACATTATTATGTCATTTAAAATACTAAGAAATTTTAACTATAATAAAAATATCTGTGATTTAGTGATAAATAGGATTGTTGTGAAAATAAAAAAAAAAGTATGTACTCAATTTCTCATAGAAAAAATCATTGTAACCATTCTAAAGGCAAATTCAGAAAGGGAGTGAGAGAGAGAGATTTACTTTCCACTCTACTCTTAGAAATTTATATTAACATCTTTGTAGCATTCTGAAACTATCTGTGTAGTACCAAAATACTTGTTGTAATATATTTATACTTTGACCAGTGAATTTTCAAGGCTATGGAAATTAGTGGAAAAATATGATGTTAGGGAAAAAGTCAATCAGATTTGACTAAAAGCCAAGACAAAATTTCATGAAACAGCCTTATCCGTCTCCAACTTCAGCTTGAGGGGTAGCTCTAAAGAGACAAAATATTTACATTAGCTCATGAGAATGTTTCACCACTGCCTATTAGATGAATATATTCTACGAGATTCACAGTCTATTTTTATGCTGCTTATTTGAGATTAAAGCTATTTGAGATTAAATATAATTTTCAAGAAGAAATCTCTGAAACGGGAAATATATATAAAGTGACAAAATTTGCCAGAACCTGCAAGTAATTTGGGAGGACTCTGAAGAGATAATCAGATTAAGAGAAGACTGAATAATTCCCTGGTCATATCTTAGAATTATACTTGATAATCTCATCTTAATGATGAATAATTTTTAATTTTTTCTTAAAACAGAAAATCTACAAGAGAAATTAGTCATTTAATATGAGATACATGAACTATAACATTGATATAATTATATTTTAGCGTTAAGAAATGAAAAAATAATGTAAACGTCAAGGCAACACGGCCTCGTCTGAAGAATGCAACAATTCTTCTGCCCTAACCGTAAATTAAAAAGCTCTTTCATGTATTTGAGATCCCATTTAAAGAATAAAAAAGGGATTTGCAACTACGAATCACTGCATTGAGATAGTAAACATGGGGAAATCTGCAAACTATAAATGTCAGATTGTAACATCTTTGTATTAGCAGAGACCTTAACTCAACATAAATTTATGAGAAAGATCTTCAATGTGAAGACAGCTAGAGATTATGTAAAATTTGAGCAGACTATGGCAAAGTAACTTATCACTCAGTCCAATTTGAAAGAGGTCAAGATATGCCCCCCTGCCAAGGGATCCTGCTGAGGGACCTGAATTCTGACACTAATGCTCCTTTGAGAGTGTGCAGTTGTTACAATAAAAGTATTATCTGGCATATCGTTAACCCAGTAGTTCAAATTTCTTGAAAACATTAATTATCCAGTCTCCCAGCAGTGCACAGAGGTAATGAAACTCAAGATGGGTTGATTTTACATTACTGGGGGACTGGAAAGAATGTGGAGAGGTGCGTATTGACTGGAAGGATTAGGCATGTGAGAGGCAATGTGGCAGGTATTTAGGGGGAAAGGCAGTGATTTCCAATGACCTGGAGACTGGGCCAGATGGAATTGCTTGAAACAATCCTCTCTGAGTTTCCTGTGCTTTTCAATCTCTTACACAGCTTTTCATAAACACAATCATTCATAGTCATTCATTGTTTCTTAGGATTCTACCCACCGTCTTCTCCAGTTCTCCCTCTTAAGTAATCTCTTTGAGTAATGTCTATAGTGTTCTGTTTGTGATAGATGGCCAATTGTTCTTGTGTGTTGAGTTTATAGAAGGATATAGAAACAAGCAAACGGTCGGTATATCTTAACCTTTTAAAAGCGCAAATCTCTATGGTCATGAAGATAGGCTATGAGTCCTAGATACTGATTAAGTCAAAAATGTTGCCTGTTCAGTAAGATCCACCTAATGAGTCGATGAGTCCATAGGTGACTGGGAAGGTGTTTCATAAATCAATAACTTGAGTTAGAATATGTATTTCCTAAATAAATAAGTGAATGCATTTCTAAATAAATGGAAAAGAACAAATTTTCAAACACGCACACACACAGAGTCCAAACTTCTAAATTATATATGTGAACTTATTATTTTCAGGAACTTTTTAAAAAATCTCCCCCTCCCCCAAAAAAGTGACCTATATTCTTTGGTTTTGGAAAATCAAAGAAAAAAATTTTTTTTCCCCCTACTATTGTAAGGGATATGTCAGTCTGTTCTCATTGAGCCAAAGTAGAAACAACCTGTGGTAATACCTCAATTAACATTTTGTGTTTGCATTATTGAATACTAGTGCTTTCGGATAATAACTAATTTAATTAAAAAAATGCAAGGTAAAAAAACAAAATATCTCGACAGGACTGAATAGAAGATGAATGTATAGAAACCATCTTAAAATATTTGTAGAACATCTGGACCAACTAAACGAGTCATAAAATGGTATTGAAATTCCAGTGAACTATTTTATGGGGCGCCCTTAAAAGAGAATATCCTATAGCCATTACAAAGAATAGAGCAAAAATAATAAAGAATAATTCTCAAGATAAATTATTAAATGATAAAAGCAAAACATATTTGCCACAAATGTTTTGTTGATTTCTAAAATGTCTGCACCGTTTCCCGTCATATATAATTTTTAATGTAGTCAAATCTGCTATCTTGCTTGCAGTTACTTTTTAAGTATAGCAAGTGTGTTCTCCACACTTGAAAATAAATATTTGTATGTGTGTGTGTAAAAACTAAAAAGCATGGTACAGTATAGACTGAATATTATGCTACCACCCTAGTGCACATGAAGGGATATTTCATTGTGGTTTTTATTTGTATTTCTCTAAGGATGACACTGAGTATTTTTCATGTGCTTATTGGAGATTTATCTTCCTTCTTTGGACGTATGTCTCTTCAGCTCTTTTCATAAACTGGGGTAGCCTTTAGGCAGGCTGGTAGTTTTCAAAATGTTAAGCATGAAGTTTCCATATGATCCAGCAATTCCACCTCTAGCTATGTCAGTACCAAAGAGAAATAAAACACAAGGACATTCATAACAGCATTATTCACAATAGCCGAAGGTGGAGACCACCCAAAGGTCCATCAAATGATGCATGGATAAATAAAAGATGGTATATCCATATAATAGTAAAGTGTTAAGTCATAAAAAGGAATGAATTTCTGATACATGATACAGACATGGATGAACTTTGAAAACATTGCATAACATGAAAAGCGGTCACAAAAGATTATGTGAGGTATGATTCTGCTTGTAGGAAAGTTCAAAAATAAACAAGTCAGTAGAGGCTGAAAGTAGATTGGTGATTATGTAGGGCTGAGAGAAGGAGGGCAAATGGAGAGTTACTGCTGGTGAGGAGAGGGTTTCTTCAGGGACTGATGACAGTGTTCTAAATTTGTGGTAACTGACACAGCTCTGCACATTGAACTGTACACTGTAAGTGGGCAGATTGTATCGTATATGAGTTGTATCTCAATATTTTTTTTAAAGAAAGAGGATAGATTCCACTGTTTTTAAAAATCTTACAATCTATATATTTCCAAGTCATTTATTTTGTTGTTGTTAGGAAAGCCTGCTGTGGGTACTGGGGAAACAAGGAAATAACTGCTGGTCAGGTATGAATCTTTTTTCATTCGTTGGTATATTTATTCAACAAACATTTCCAAAGGGCTTGCCATAGAACCATACAAAACAGGATTAGAGATAATAAAGTCAAAAGGCAAAGTATCTGTACGGTGGGTGAAGGAGACAAGATGGGTGCTGGATTAGTGGCACTAAATTCTGGGAATTTATCCCCAGATATGGGAATAGTGATAAGGATGGAAAGATTTAACCAGAAAAGATGACACCAAAATTAGGCCTTGATGGTTTCATAGGATGTTAGCCAAGTAAAAGGTTACCATATATTCTGAGAATTGCCCTTCCCTTCACCACACCTTCCACCAGGGATTTGCCCTTGACAGGCATATTGTTATTATTAGATCCTCTCTGCTGGCCACAATTGACTAGACCATAAATAACCCCCTGACCCAAACTGCTCCAGATGTTCTCTCCTAGGAATTAGGAATTTGGACTTCATCAGTCTATAAGGGTGTAACTTGAACCGAGGGATGTAAATTCAGGTCTGCTGTAGTCCGTTATCTATATGTGGAAGCCAAAAAAGCCAGGCTGGGAAGGTCGATAAAAGACCCAGAGAGAAGCAGAGATAAGAAATAAAGAGGAAGTACGACTGGCTTACTGAAGACTTTCTCATTCTTGCTTCCAGGCCTAGCAGCCCTACATTCTGTAAGGGACTCCAGTACTTTACTAACAAAGCCACCCTTGTGGCTTCAATGGGAAAAAAAAAATAAAAACAAGGGATAGACAGGGTGTGAGGGAAGTAGGAGTAGAGGTCCTATCAGAGCTGCTGGCATGTACAAGGACACCAAAATGTGAGATTTGGGCAGTAGTCGATTTATTTGAATATAAATGTGTGCTTTTTATATTACAATATTTATTTACTATAGCACTGAAGTCATATATAACTATCAAACATATATTCTTATGAGAGAAAATCTGTCAAAATCACTCCATTCATAATAACAATACAGCAACCTCCAAATATCAATGGGCACGATGGGAACTGTCAATTGGAAGAGATGTCCGGTCCCCCTGGTAATTCTTATTTCTATCCCTTCCCTAAAAATCAAACTATTTCATGGAATAGGAGATACTTTCTTCTCTTTTTTTTTTTTTCCTGGAATAGTTCTGTCACAGGAGATATTTTTGTAATTGGAAAGAAGTAAAAGATTATGAACAGCAGAACTTCAACCTTCTTGATTAGAAATGTAAACCAAAACACGTCAAACACATCTAAATTTAAGACTCAGAATGGTTTTTCCAAAGGCGAAACCAAATAATAAACTTAATACTTAACTCACTTACATATATTAGAAATTTAAATTTAAAAGGATTCAGAAGTGAGAACTGATAAAGAAACAGTCCAATTAAAATATTGAAGTAAAACAAGGATTAAAAATATAAAAGTTATAAGAATTTTCCCATCCTGAATTAGGTAATGTGAATAAAAGGAAATAAAAAGTCACTAATAGCTTTCTTTTTTATTATTATTATTTTTTTATTTGAGAGAGAGAGAGAGCGTGTGAGAGTCGGGGAGGGACAGAGTGAAAGAGAGAGAGAGAGAGAGAGAGAGAGAGAGAGAGAATCTTAAGCAGGCTCCATGCTCAGCGTGGCTCCCTATGTGGGGCTCAATCCCATGACCCTGGGATCATGACCTTGGCAGAAATCAACAGTGAGATGCTCAAACAACTGAGCCACCCAGGTGCCCCTAAATCACTAATAACTTTCTTACAATTTGTTTATCATTCTCTGCAGACATTTAGCCAAGAATGAAAATATGCCAGTTTATTTTGTTCCTCTGACACTTTCTCTAGCATCTATTTGCCTGGATTGATCCGTATGCATTTCGGTATTTAGCAATCTCTTTTATTATCGTACAGAAGAGTTTAGTAAAATACATGATTTTTTTTCACTATGACATGCAGACATAGTTCCCCCAGACCCTTATTATATATAAGGCAGCCTCACTTTAGCATGTACTATGCCATTATAACTAGTTTAGTTCCCACAGTTAGCATTTTGCATTTAAAAAAAGGAGGATGGCATTTTAAATTCTTAAGCCAAATCATTTATGCTTTACATATATAATTCACACATAATTTTGAGTAATGTGTTAGAAAGATTAAATGTGTCAACCAAGTTATGTTTCCAAATAGGAACATTTCATTGATTTGGGCCAGGCTGGTGGATACTGAAGGTTTTGTTCTTCATTTTCTGCCTCAAATAGCTGCTTTATATCATTATAGGTCTACTTGAAATAATGCTAATGTCAGTTCACTCCCCTTTAAATAACTCTATTGAAAATAATTTCCATATTCTCTATAGCAACATGATTCTATATATCAGACATGATTAAAGTGTTCTTGGTAATATAGTTATGGAGTTCTTTACCATAAAAAACGTTATGCTGAGGAACACTTGGGTGGCTTAGATGGTTGAGTGTCCAGTTCTTGATTTCGGCTCAGGTCACGATCCCAGGGTCATGGGATTGAACCCATACTGGGTTCCACACTGAGCGTGGAGCCTGCTTAAAATTCACTGCCCCCTAAAACAAAACAAAACAAAACAAAAAACAAAAATGAAAACAAAACAAAAAAAACCCAATATGATGTTGAACTGGATTTTATTTAGGAGGGCGTTAACCATTTGAAGTGTTAAAGGGAAACACCAACAAATAAAGTTACATGGAGGAAACCAATATTATCTGATTATTTCCCTACTACATGCTCCATACGCTCTCTTTCCTCACTCTGTTTAAACTCTTTAGTTAGAACTTATGTCTTGTTCATCCTTTGGTCTCTAGAGTCTGGCACAGTGCCTTTATACTATAGACACTCATTTATTCAGTTCATCCAATTAATACAAAGTTATTGAGTCCCATTCCTTGCCAGGCTCTGTTCTAGGTAATGGGTTAGAGCAGTGTACAAAATAATGAAAAATCTCTACCTTCACAGGGTTTGCATCCTAGAATAGTGAAAGTTATAATAGAAAGTAAAAATAGAGGCTCTATAGTACACTAGATGTTAGTAAATGTTATAGGAAAGAAATAGATCTGTGAATGAGAATAGTAAACAATAGGATAGATGGAGTTACAATTTCAGAAGGGGTAGTCATGTCCTTCCTTGCTGAGGTTGTATCTGAGTAAAGTCCTGAAAGTGTGAGATAAGCAGCCATGTGGAAATATGGAGGAGGAGCACTGAAGGCAGAGGGTCGAGCAAATGCAAAATCCTGAAGCCTGCCTAATGTGTTAATAAATAAATAAATAAATAAATAAATAAATAAGGACGTCAGTGCACCGGCTGTCTGGCGAACAAAGGGGAAATCAGAAGTCAGAAAGTTAACAGGGAATCAGACTCTGTGTTTGTGACATCTAAGTCATGCTAAAGACTAGAACTTTTAGAACAAATGAGTTGGGAAACACTGAAAGATTAAAGTGGAAGCATGACATAATCTGATTTGTGTATTTTACAAGATCACTCTAGTCCCTCTGTTGAGACTAAGAAGAGAAAGCAGGGAGACTATGGCTATGTAAAGGGAGAAGAGACATCTGCACCAGCAAGTACAAACTTTAAAAAACAAACAAACAAACAAACAAACAACCCAGTGGGAACATAAAATAGATTGGGGAGGGGGGAGAGAACTCCCTGCAAAAAACAATGGTAGAGTACGATTTGCTGAACTGTATGTTTTGCTCTGTATGTCACAGAGATGAAGGGGTCATAAGCAGTTGTATTTGTTTGGCCTCCCACAGATATGTGATTGGGAAAGGGAGAAATCACTTTTTAGATGATAATAGATCTTCTTTGTCACTCTACCACAACAAACTGTATATAGCTTTGTCACTATATAGCTCAATGAACTGCAGTCTTTTAAAGGTTAGCTGCAATAAGCCATATCAATAAACATTCTGCACTGTTGCAGTGAAATTCATTGGTCTGTCTTGAGCTTTGTTTGGGTTTTTTATTCATGCATGATTTTATAGCATCATGTTTTGGTCATTTGGAAAATATTGGCTCACTGAGTTATGTAAATATTCCACATGTTCACATATTTTATTATACAATATTTTAAAATATTTTCATTTATATCATGCTCGTTTAATTAAAAAACAACAATAATACTTAAGTATTAGAAAGCACAAAGTGGCAAACACAAAGTGTCCATAATCAAAATTTTCATTTGAAAGCTCAAAATTGATCACTGGCAACAAATTGGGTTAGTTGTTTTCCTTGAAATGACTCACTTTCTTCATTTGTAGGAAACTGTCTGCCAGATACCCAGTTAGGCATTGCAATAATCTGTCTGTCAGTTTTTCTTTCAAATAAAAATGGTATTTCAAGAAAAAAAGCACAAGTAGTTTTTCTAGAAGCAACTTTTGTACATTAGTAGGCAGCAGAAATTCCTTATGTGTCATTCAAAAGACATACATGGAGGGGTTGAAATTTGATATTAATATTTTTACTGCTTCCTCTAGGACATTCTTAAATGGAACTGACATTTTTTTAACCTCAAGTGCTAGCTTGTGGCTTCTACTGTAGGTCTGTGCCAGTACCTTGACTGTGCTAAGACACCAACAAATTTTACCCTCTGTTGCTTTTGCACCTTTGGAGCTAATGTCAACACAGTGAAATAGGCAAATGACATGTAAGTGCTATTATGAAAATAGCTTTGATTTCACAGACGCCCCCTGAAAGGATCATGGGGATTTATAGGAGACTGCGGACCAAACTTTGCAAGCCACTGGTTTGGGAGGCTAGCAGAGCAAATGTTCTGGGAAGATATAACATGGCCGTCAAATAACATTCAGGTTCTTGGCATGAGTTTAACATGAAAACTGGGAGTCTGGTTGTATGTTCTTTTCTTAGCCTTGTTCCAACCATGTGGATGTTGGCTAGGATTAGATTAGCGGTTGGAGCACCTGAGTGGCTCAGTAGGTTAAGCATACTACTCTCGATTTCAGCTCAGGTCACGATCTCACGGTTTGCATGTTCGAGCCCTGCATTGGGCTCTGCGCTGACAGTGCAGAGCCTGCTTGGGATTCTGTCTCCTTCCCTCTCTCTGCTTCAACCCTGCCTGTGCTCTCTCTATCCCTCAAAATAAATAAAATAAACTTAGATGTTTAGATTGAGGGTTGAATTAAACCAGAACTATAGTTTGGCTGAACAAATATAAGGGTCAAAAGAATTGAGTATGCATGCGAAAGAGGGATTAAGGATTGAGTCTAAATCTTAAGTTGTAAAATGAGAAAAGTAAGGCATGGTGGAGTAAGGAATAATAAAAAGCTGGTAGGATTAATGAATGCTATGTCAGAGCAGGGTCAAAGAATTGTTTTATTTGGTTCTAATTTGGAGCTAGCATGTTGGGAGGTGACAATTGGAGTGAAATATTTGAAAATGAAATTAAGGATATTTAAAATTATGGAGAGTGTCTAAGTTGTGACCAGAGTAGTGAACAGCTGTAGTTGGGTCAAAAGTAGATTGTTGGAGGAGAGAAGGTCAAGATCTGACAAATCATCTACCCGCTAATACATCAGAGTAAAAAAGAGCATGAGCTTCAGAGCTTTAATGCCAGAACTCAAATCAACTAGACTTCTACCTGTATAATTTACTTAATTTTCCTGTGCCTCAGTTTCCTGTCTGTATAATCGAGGTGATGATTGTAGTTATCTACTTTATGGGATTGTTGTTAAGATTTAAATGAGTTAATATACGTAGAGCACATAAAACATTGCCTGGCATGTAGTAATAAACTTTGTATCAGTGTTAAATACCATTAAATCTATGAAAGTCATCTGGAATTATGGCATGAGGAATGTTAGAGAGAGCCCTGGTAAACCAAAAGATAACATCTTCATAAATTTCTTCTCCGTAACAAGGAGAAGACGTAGGTGACACGGTGTGCTGACCTGAGATTCAAAACTGAGGACTGTAGGAAGGGGGGGAGGTGATATGGTCTGGAAGTGACAATAAAGATCAATTAGGATCAATCATTAAGGGCCCAGCAATATGAGTAGTACTTGTGAGCATTAGGGGAAGCAATGTCTTCAGGCGAGGACTAGTCTATCTTCCAGATTCCCCTCTATATTTTAGTAAGATATATATTGTTGGCCACGGATACATAAAATCTTAAAACTGAATTAACTCCTTTCTCCGACTTTCCAGTTGCTATATCCAAGTCACCATGTTCTCTTGAGTTTATCTCTGTACAGACTTTTATTATTTTTATTTTCCCCCTTTGTTTTAATTCTCACTGCCACCAGCCAAGTTCAAGCCTTTATCACTCTAGGCCTGGCGGTGTGTTATTAGCCTAGTTGTTGACTTTAACTCAAGCCTGACAAATGTTTTGTTCCATCTTCGACATTTCATCCTGAAGCAAATCTCCATCTGATTCATTTGTTTTCTCAAACTCAAAAAGAGTAATGATAATTAATGTGTTATTATTTGCAGAAAGCTCTTGGGCCTAGTATCCAAGGTCTTCCTTCCAGCCACCAGCCTGAGTAGCATATGAGCTTTACTTCCCATTGTGAGTTACAGAACATTCCCATTCTCCTTCCTCACCTTCACACCTAAAAAGAATTTGAACTCCCTGTTTTTAAACTTCCCATTGCCTTCTGGGGGGTTCATCTTTGCCATTGGCTTTTGGGATCTTTCGTGATTCAAATTTTGAAGAATTGTACTAGAAAAATAGTGGGAGATTCTTACCACTGGTGGGCCAGAGGTCGCTTTTATAGGGTGAGGAGACAATGAATAGGTTTTTGTAAGAGAGTTACAGAGACTAGGCATGTGAGAAAATCTGCTGTAACTCCAGTAAGATAATCCTTTTTTTGGAGGAGTGTTTCACTGCCCTACCAAAAGCATATGACAATTGGTCAGGAGATGAAGTTATTATGTTTAAATAATAACCATGTAATTGACATATCTGTGATAAAAAATGAAAAATGACCTCTACAGCAGTATATTTCCCTCCCAGAGATAAAGAAGCATGGTTTAGCTAATAAAAATAACTGAACCAGACTAGTTCATGAGTCACTTAGTGTCAGCCTTGGCATTACTATATACCCTCAGTCAACTCTGAATTCCTGCCATTGTTGAAGTTAAAAAGGACAAAAGAATAGAGAATGACTATCATGATGCTGCTCCACGAACAAGGTAAATATTGGAGCTGAGGTTCACCTCACTGATAGTTTGGGTAGTTGAAAGTGACAATATATGTTTCAATTATAGTCCAACAAGAAAAGTCCTGGTGACTAGGATTAAGTATATTTTCCCTTACCGTTCAAGAGAACTCCCCTCCTCCCTTTTCCCACCCTTCCCAAGCAAATCAAGAGCTAAAGTAAGAGGCTTTTCTCACTCATTTGGTTCCAGTGTGACAAAGAGGGGTAATGGGCTCCTCTTAACCATTGTGCTCTTGTGTTCTGGTCCTTAAAAAACAATTGCTAGTGTTGGCCAAATCCAATGTGTTTCCCTAGATAGCTGAAAACTTTAAGAGGACTTAGCATTTCCTTACTTGTGACCTCAAGGAGTATCTTATGGAAATCTGCCCTTATGAGGAAAAGAACTCAGAATATACACAATTCTTCTCACTCAGCTAAGAAGATAGACAGTAGAGAAAATGCTTTTGAACTCTAACATTGAGGAATATGTCTTTCAGAATGCCCCTAGAGGGAAGAAGAATAATTTTACCTCTACCCTTCTAGGTTCTTGGCTGAGATCCACCCCCCCACCCACCAGCCATAGTAAAACACAGATTAACCAGAGAAAAACAAACAAGTTTAATAACATGTATATTCCTGTATACACAATTAAGTAACTCCCTAAAATGGTCCAAGCCATGATCTTAAATACCATCTCTAGCTAAAGATAGAAGAAAGGCATTGGGAGTAGGCAAAGGCCAGTTAAAGGAGATTACTAGGAAAAGCACAATAAATACGGGTATGGTTCTTATGTAGAATTAAGACTGTGCCTTCTGCATTGATAAGAGTTTCTACAGATTTGATCATCCTCCTCTTCTGTATACAGTGTGGGAGACACTCTTAGAAATGGAAATTTCCCTTATAAATGTAAATGTCTTTAGCAAAAGGGTAACTTTTACTCTTCTTAATTGGTATTTCAGGATTTTCAGAGCTTCTCCTGTCTATGGTTTTGTAAAAATAATGAGCCTAGGGGTTCTAGGGCAGCCCCAGTTGGTTAAGTGGCTGAGTCTTGGTTTCAGCTCAGGTTGTTCTCATGGGTCATGAGTTTGAGGCCCAAGTCAGGCTCGCCACTCATAGGACAGAGTCTGCTTGGAAATCTCTCTTCATCTCTCTCTTCTCCTCCTCCATGCCCCCCCCACCCTCCCTCAAAATAAATAAATAAACTTTAAAAAAAATAATAATAACAAGCCTAAGGTGCACCTGGATGGCTCGGTTGGTTGATCCTCTGACTCTTGATTTTTGCTCAGGTCATGATCTCACAGCCATGGAATTGAGCCCCATCTCAGGCTCCACACTGACTGTGGAGCTTGTTTTGGATTCTCTTTCTCCCCCTGCCCCCTCTCTCTCTCTTTGTCCCTGTGCCCCCTCCCCCCACTTACATGCATGCTCTCTCTCTCTCTCTCAAATATATATATATTTTTTAATTTAAGAAAGAAACAGTGAACCTAAAATAATCCTTATACCAAAGAGTCATATTTTGGGGTGTTAAATTCTGCTCCCCTTCCTCCCACATTCCTCTGCAATTAGATTTGTAATAAGGAAATATTTTAGAGCAAGTAAGAACCTCCAGAAGCACCCCATTAAGTATGGAAAAAGGGATGGGATTAGACCATATATAGAATGTCCAGATGGGGTCATTAAAAATGGAACTCATGAGATGGGGGCTGTGTGACTGAGACAAAATTTATTAACATGTACACAATAATCCTATTTTATCCACTTCTGCAGTAAAAGACTATAATTTTTATTTATAATTATTCTGCTATACCTCTTCTCTCTTCTATGGCTTTGCCAACCAATTCCAGGATTTTCTGCAGTTCAGAATGTGGAGAGTGTTGGAGGCAGACTGGAGTTCAGAGAGAGTGGGGAAGATTTACCATGAAAGATTAAGAGAAAAAAGAGGGGATGGGGAGTACAGAAGCTCTATGTAATGAACTGAATCTCTTCATCTTTGTTTAGGATTTTGAATTAGATATCCAAAAATTTTTTATTTCCTCTTATTTCTGGATTTATTCCCACATTCCCACGCTAGCCCATAGACAGGCTGGACGATGTAAGCTCTGCTTTTATTAAAATTTTAGTCTTGCATGTAGCTCACAATGTAAGAAAACTTCTTTGCCATTTCTGGAATACACTATAACCAAATATACTATAATCTTGGTTCCCAAACTTTGAACCATGAGGCACAGCAATAAACACTTAGAGGCACTGTCAGGTCTTTTAAATATGCAAGGAAAATACATTGGTATTTGTTGCATACCGTACATATGAACTACTACTATAATTTGTTTGGATTTAAACTACTTAATAAATGTATCTGTTGTCAGTATTAAAAACAAAATAGCCAGTTATTTTACTACCAAATGGCAGAGGAATTGCAATTTGGGGCAAGCAAACTCTGAGTGAACACTAGGCAAACATGAATAACAAAGGAGAGGGTCTTCTTTTATACAGGAAAAGAGGAAATTCGGGAGGGTTGTTTTGAACAAAAGTTTATTGGAGAGGAACAAGTGTTTGAGGTTGTGATGGTTTCTCATTGACTGTGAGCGGTGCTTGGTGTGTTGTTGCTGGGCCAGGGAAGGATCTTCCTTCTTTTTCTTAAAAGCAGGGAATGAAATTCCTGTGTGAAAAATGTCTTCCATTTTCAAGGTAATTCTTACCTTCTTTCTTTCTGCTGGTTGTGCAGGCTGCATTGAGTGGTTCATCAGACCTTGCCCTTCAGGGATTTCTGACTCCATTTTATTTTATTTTATTTTATTTTATTTTATTTTATTTTATTTATTTATTTACATTTATTTATTTTTGAGAGACAGAGAGAGACAGAGCACAAGTGGGGGAGGGGCAGAGAGAAAAGGAGACACAGAATCCGAAGCAGGCTCCAGCCTCTGAGCCATCAGCACAGACCCCAACACGGGGCTGGAATTCACAAACTGTGAGATCACAACTTGAGCCAAAGTCGGACGCTTAACCAACTGAGCCACCCAGGAGCCCCCCCCGACTCCATTTTAAATGAGGTTTCCTTTATTTTCACACTGTCAAGTTTTTTTGTTTTTGCTTTTGTGTTTTTGTTTTTGTCAATGTGAAAAAAATACTGAGATACTAAGTGTCATGAACCGGAAAGTTCTATAAGCTTTCCAAATTCCACGCCTTCTCTCACTGCTTTCATTTCATCTAAAATAATTTATCCCCCCACTTTTATTTGAAAAATTATTCTGTATTAATTTTCATATTCAATTTCAAAGGCTACCTCCTCTAGGAGGACTTCCTTTATACCTACTGACCTCCCTGCCACCATCGTCTGAACGTTTTTGGTCTATTTTGAAGGGGAGCAGAATGTGCCACCCCAGAATGTTCCTCTTTGACATAAAATTATTTTAGGCTGCCTATTTTTAGGAAACAGGACACAGGAGAAGCTCTGAAAAGTAAGTAGGTTACCCTTTTGTAACAGACACTTACATTTATAAAAGAAACATCATTTGTGCCCTTGTCTTCCTCTCTGTACCAGGAGAGGAAAATGACTAAATCTGTAGAAACTCTTATCAGTGGAGAAGGTACAGTCTTAAATCTGCACAACAACCTTACGTTTGTTTACTGTGCTTTTTCTAGCAGTGTCCTATAACTGGCCTCCCCTGACCCCCAACATTTCTCTTTTGTCTTTAGGTGGAAAAGGTCTTTAAAGTGGTGACTTTGGCCATCTCAGGGAGTTACTCAATTTTCCTGGGTGTCTCCATATGCAGGAGGGATACATGCTATTTAACTTGTTTATTTTTCTCTGGTTAATCTGTCTTTTTACTGCAGGGCTGGGGTGTCTCAGCCAAGAACCAGAAAGGGTAGCAGAAAAATTATTTTTCCTCCCTTACAATTACAACTCTTGTAACATTCTCTACTATTCTCTCCTAAAACACTGTAAACTCTCTGAGAGCAGGAACCACATCTCAGTTACACATTGAGAGGTTAAAAGATGGTAGGGACTTCAGAGATTATTTACTCTGAACCATGGTTTTCACAAATGAGGTCAGTGAAGTAGGAAAAAAAAACAGCACAGTAACTTAGTGGCAGAACTGAGACTGAGTCCCATACCTTGTGATGCTTAGTAGCATTCATTTCTGTAGAGGATTACAATTAATAGATGTCTAAAAATGTTTGATGACTATATTACTAAACTCATGAGAGAATTAAATTGACTTTCTTTCTATAATCAGGATAATATAAATTTTCAAGAAACGATTTGATCTCCTAAGAAAAAAATCAGACCTGATACATAATTTATCTTTCTTTGACATGAAGATAATTTGAGGAGTAATTTTTATTTACATTTATTTTCTGAGTCAAGAATCTGGGCTTTAAGAATTTCGTATACGTTTCTACCTTAATGCTGTCAGAAGTGTGACAATAAGTACCCAAATCATTATGCTCACTTGAAAAAAATGTATGTCTATAACCTGTGATGGTGTGAAATTTTGCAGCTCCCTGGAAATTGGTAATTTTATGCGGTAGTTGGAAATTATGCTGTTATTGCCAGCTATGTGATTTTTTGCCATATGTAATTTTAGCTTACAGTTAATGAGTTTAGGAATTTTTGTAGTATAATAGAATTATTCTTTTTATACTACCTACAGTTACTTTTTCATAGTAATCAGATATTTGTCTTTATTTCCTTTGGAAAAGAATATGTTAAAGGTTGTTGCTTTAGTAAATAATAGTAATGTAAAGCACAACCTCCTTTTACCTGACTTTAATAAAGCATAACATTGATTTTCAATTTAATGTGTTATGATCCTAACTACATATTTATAATTTTAAAAAGTTTTTTTAAACACTTTTTTTTTAATGTTTATTTATTTTTGAGACAGAGAGAGACAGAGCATGAACGGGGGAGGGTCAGAGAGAGGGAGACACAGAATCTGCAACAGGCTCCAGGCTCTGAGCTGTCAGCACGGAGCCCGACGCGGGGCTCGAACTCACGGACCGCGAGATCATGACCTGAGCAAAGTCGGCCGCTCAACTGACTAAGCCACCCAGGCACCCGAACTTTAAAAAGTTTTTAATGCTTACTTATTTGAGAGAAAGAGCATGCACAAGAGGGGAGGGGCAGAGAGAGAGGGAGACAGAGAATCCAAAGCAGGCTCCGTGCTGACTGCAGAGGGCTCTGAGAGCAGAAAGCCTGTTGTGGGGCTTGAACCCATGAATCCTGAGATCATGACCTGAGCCGAAGTCGGGTATTAACCAACTAAGCCACCGAGGCTCCCCCATATTTACAATTTTATTTAATGTCAGTGCCATATCCATTCTACATACTATGGACTTTTTCTTTTTTTTTTTTTTTTCTAAGCAGATTTTCTTTTAGATTAAATGGACCCTAAAGTTACCAAATCCAATCATGAACTCTGGAAGTATTCATAAATAAACTAAATGTACAACTGAGTTCTCTTTAGAACACACTATATACACACATGTAAATATATATTATATAAATTTGGATATCTCTAGAGGCATAGAATTTACCAGTTTTCTTGAGAAAGTCCATTTACAGGCTTTCAATAAGTTAGTTATGTTTCCAAAATTCCATAGTAAAAATGCCACAGAGTAAGAGTAAAGAAAATTTGAGTTTTAGGCTAGATTGCTCTGAAATGAATTAGTACTTATTTAAGGCAATTATATCAACTGAGAGAGAGAGAGAGAGAGAGAGGTGTTTTCTTTTTTTAAGCATGATTTAGATTAATTCATTCTTGATCTCAAGTATTTTAATATAAAGCATATTTCTATTTATTTCTTTTTTTCTTTTCTCAAATACTTCCAATATTAAGGTATCATATTAAGGGATCAGGTTCTTACAGAAGAATCCATTCCATGAGTTAGGTATTCATAGTAAGATTGATTTTTCTTCTACACTAAATAAATGTCATAAAAATTTCAGTAAGATTTTGTTAATATCATATGAACTTGTAAATATCTCAGCTGATGACCTGATTTTATTGTAAGCTTTGCATTTGATTGCATTTCACAATTTACCATCTAGTTAGCACTGTAGCATGGAAAGGTGGAGGAATTCAAATAACAAATGCCACACATATTTCAGTCCTTGGATTTCTGTTTGGATGATATGGGTAACTTAGACTTTCAGGCAACCAAATTATTTGCTTTAATGAAGAGGAATTGAGACTATTTTTACAACACAGCAAAGATTTCATCCTTTGAGCCACAGTTACGCGTAACATAAAACATTCCACTCATCATCTCTCACACTCCTGAATGGTTCTTCAAAATGTTTATTTTAGGTAGAGAAAGCTTCTTAAATATTTCTGGAACTAACCATTTAAACAAAGAGTATGCACAATCCACTTTGGAATGAATATTATAGACATAGAATCCTTAATACAATAAGCAGGCAAGCACAAAGTAAAGGCTGACCAACTTTTTTTTTTTTTTTTTTTTTTTAACTCAACACTAAAGCTGAGAAGTAAACTATCAGGAGATAAAGAGCAATCAAGATAAAAAGATCAAAATGGCTTACTCAAGTAGATTTCTAAAAGCCTTTCTCTATTATGCTTGCTCTATAACTTTGAACCGGACTGAATAGATTTAATCCCTGTGTGAATCTTATTTATCTGAGGATATTTTCTGATTAAAAACTCTACATGCTTTTAGAATATCTGCCTTTGATTAAAAATAAAACAACCTCTTTGATTGTTTAGCATATACCAAGTAGTTTTAGTCTACTCTGCTGATTATCCTAAAGCCTCTATAGTTTTATATTTGAAAAGTACTCCCTTGTTTTACTTTTAGCTGGTTTTAACTAAACTCTGCATTTCTGCAGTTGGTCTGCTAAATAACCTTGGGGAGGTCACGTAATATACTTCTGTGATTCCATTTCTTTCAACTATTTAAAGAGGGAAAAATAACCTATGTGTCTCAGAGAGAATATACTGGCTCTATAAAATGTTAAGATTTACATGATAGAAGAAATTTAATATATGTGCATCTTTTATAAAACAAAAGTACAGGTTTCCCTCGCTATCCAAAAGTAGAGGGCTTCTATGAAATCTTTTGTAAGCTGAAATGGCACAGAGCAAAGAAGCTATTACCTTTAATTTAAATAGGATTTCTTTTAGTATTCCTAGACCCCAAAAATAACCTCTCTTAGGCTTTTCTGATACCTCAGGACACATCTTGCTAATAGATGCACAGAATATATAGAAATAAAGTTCAAACGCTCACAAACCCTGTTCACAGCCATAGTAGCTTGACGCTGAGACGCTGACTGTAGTTCCCGAGAAAGGCGCTTGGCGGCGCCACTCTCACTGTTTGGGGAGCGAGCTACCTCTCCAATGTGGCCGCAAAACAAACACAACACTATTTTTGCTTTTCTTCTTTTTTCGTAAAACTGCAAATCCTCTTCACATTTCTTTCAGCTAATGAAAACAGGTACTAATGTAGGTATTTCCTGAAAATAAAATGGTGTAATGCAGACTTTCAAAAAGCACAGGATACTTATTTAGCAATCCCTTAAATCTCCCATCAAATTTAAGAAAAAACAAAAAACAAAACTGTATCTTACCGATCGTCCGTAATCCTGATATATGCTTTGGGCTCTTAGGGGAAACGGCTCATCTGTTAAACAATTATTAACACAAACAAACAAACCGACCCTCCCACTTATGAGAATAAATGAGTGGGATACGAAGTGTTACTTTATTTTAAAAACCAGTGAGCTGGAATGGGAGAAAAAAGTAGCAAGTTAGAGCAACTCCCCCATCCCAGGTTTTGTAGGAGAAAAGGTAAGGAACAGAATTTACCCCAAACCTTCTGTTTTGAGGATGGACAAGTATTAGGAGAAGTATGAGAATGTAACCATCTTCACTCATGCTCTATGCAGTGGGGAGCTTCCCTGATCTTTGTATTGTGATGAATTTACCATGCTCTGTAAACTTGCTAACGCACAGTGATTTAAGAGAACTAGTGTACAAATGAACAGAACTCCCTCAGACCTGATTTTTGTCCTCGATTTGCTAGCTTTTTTACCGTGGGTGCCTTCATCGTCCCTTCATTTTCTTCATCTTTACATAGGCATCATAGAACCTAAGTTGCTATGTCGCGTTTTCTTTCTTCTTGTGGATGAATGGAAATGCATTTAAGGCACAAAGCATGGTGTCTCATATGAGGTCACTTTAAAATGTGGTTGACTCTTGAACAACATCGGTTTGAACTGTGTGGGCCCACTTCCATATGGATTTTTTCCAGTCAATAGAGTATATGGTAAAGAATATAGTATATAATCCATCATACGATACATATACAAAATATGTGTTAAATGACTGTTTACGTGATCAGTAACAGTCAACAGTAGGCTCTTAAGTAGTTAAGTTTCTAGTAGTCAAAAGTTATACGCAGATTTTCGACTGCAAGGTGGGTAGGCACCCTGACTCACCGAGTGTCAAGGATCAACTGTAGTAGTTTGTACTCATTTGTAGCTAAGTAGACATTTTCAAGTTGATGCCAGTTAAAATTGTAAAATAATTAGATTGATTCTATAGCTTTATTTTTTTTTAAGTTTATTTATCTATTTTGAGAGAGACAGAGAGTGAATGAGCAGGGAAGGGGCAGAGAGAGAGAGGGAGAGAGAGGATCCCAAGCAGGCTCTGTGCCGCCAGCTCAGAGCCCAGTGTGGTTTTGAACTCATGAACCGTGAGATCATGACCTGAGCCAAAACCAAGAGTCAGATGCTTAACAGACTGAGCCACCCAAGTGCCCCATATAGCTTTAGAGTATTAAAATTCGCCAGGGTCATTCACTCACACCATGTGAAAAAGAGGGAGAACCAAATTCATATGGGCTCAGAAGGACAGTAACCCATGACCCTTCACTGTCACCCTGCCTGTTTCCAGAGTATGGGGCCTGCTCAGTGCCTGCCTCCCGGCTAATTGTCCTGTGAGAAGCAAGCCCAGGGCCCAGGAATTACCATTTAGGTTTTAGCACTTACTTCATTCTCAAAACCCATCTATAGAGTGGGAAACATTGTTACTTTCAGAATATATTCTTGAAAATGTATTTAATCTCAGCACTGTTAAAGGCAATATTCATAGAAAAAATATCACTCAATGAAAGTTCAATAAAATGTTTGCTGAAATTAGGATGAATCATGATTTTTATACATTTAACAAAATGTTTACAGTATTTTTGATTAAAAAATATCTGTCAGATTAAAACATTCACTCACATTGCCTCTGATCTAACAATTCTACTTCCTGGAATTTATCTTTGGGGAATATTCAGAGAAGTGTACAGATATGTCTACTGAAACATTGTAAACAATAGTGGAAAGAAGCAATTTAAATGTTCGACAGAATATGTTGTTGAAATTGTTAATATATAAAGCTGATAAGCATCAAGATGATTTCTTAAATGACGATACAAATACACCCAGTATACCTGCAGTAAAATTCACAGCCGTTAAAAATAAGGAAAGCTAATAAATACAGCCATTAAAAATATACACACTGTATTTTAAGATAAAAAGTGGATAATGAAACAGCATAAGTAGTATAATCCTAACTTGCTATATATCTATACCATTTATATATATGAAGTTTGTACTTACTAACACAAACAAGTTTATTGTAGATTTCTCAGGATAATGAGTTTATAGGCTTTCTTAAGTTTTCAATAGTTCTCTGTTTTTTGTTTTGTTTTGTTTTTGTTTTTGTTTTTTTCATTGAGCATACATGACTTTATACTTGGTAAATAAAAGCCAATATAAAATGACTACTTGTAAATCATACGATGCTTATAATATTTAAAAGAGACCAACAGTTATAATTTAAAAAAAAAATCAAAAACTTGAGATAATAGGATTTTAAATACCTAGTCCAAATTCTTTATTTTTTAGCTAAAGAAACTGAAACCCAGGGAGGTAAAATTACCTCCCAAGTTACGCAGCATATTATTGTCAAGTACCCTGTGTGTGCCAATCCTGTGTTTCTGTAATGCTTTTGTTTGTTTTCTTCATTCCAAACAATTAGGTAGACGTTACACATGCTTAACTGTTTATGGCATTTAAGATTACACCACAATTTTGTGCAACACCATGTTCTGAGTCAAAGATCTGGCCAAAACTGTAATAGGCTTTTAGATAGTGCGTTCGTTTACCTCCTCCCCTACTCCTTAATTTGTCGTTTATTTGGTTTTATTTTTAAAACTACGTTGAAATAATGCCAAGATCATGTGATCACTGAGGTTGCAATAGGGCAGTCTTTGATTTATGGGGAAACCCTGGACCCTCACTCCGGAGCCTGAATGCCTTCTGCTGGCTGTGGCTTCAGAATGGTCTAGAGCTCCCTGTGGTTTCAGAGCCCAAGGTAAAGTGGAGCATCCACATTCCATCCATTCCTCCCAAGGAGGGAGCTTGTCAAGCCTTCTTTACAGAGCACAGCTGCTGAAACCAGGGAGAAGGTTCCCACAGTCCTGGACCTTATCAGTCCAGAAACCTCCACCAGGATTCCACCCCAGGATCCCACCTCCACACCGGCTCCTCCCAGCTTCCTTCCCTTCTGTGAATCAGATGGAAACTCTGGGTACTTTGTGACCTTATCTCTCACAGTTACTTAAGCAAACCATTACTCTCCACCCCATTTCTCATTATTTCAGTTGTGTCCAACTTCCAGAAACTTGAAATCCAGCAAATAGCAAAAGAGTCAGTATTGTGCAAAAAAAAAAAAAAAAAAAAGTGATTTCCTGTAACTCTTAAAGAATTCCTTGAGATTTGATAAATATAGCCCCTGACACACACTATGATGGAAACAGATAGAATTGTAAATAACCTGGTAGCTAAGGTCAATTTAATTTTTCCTTGAGAAGGTATACAAACAGGGAAATATTCCCACCAAATCTATTTAAAATGCACAGATGAGGGGCGCCTGGGTGGCGCAGTCGGTTAAGCGTCCGACGTTGGCCAGGTCACGATCTAGGGATCCGTGAGTTCGAGCCCCGCGTCGGGCTCTAGGCTGATGGCTCAGAGCCTGGAGCCTGTTTCCGATTCTGTGTCTCCCTCTCTCTCTGCCCCTCCCCCCGTTCATGCTCTGTCTCTCTCTGTCCCAAAAATAAATAAAAACATTGAAAAAAAATTAAAAAAAAATGCACAGATGAGTACATCACAACATTCCACTTTCTATGAAAAAAAATAGAAACCTTTTTTGAAGAAATATGTTTCTTTAGTTCAATGACTTATGTTATTGTAATATTAAATAATTTTACATTAACAGAATAGGGTTTGGGCACACAGAGATGGATAGTGTAAGTAAGTAGGCCCCTGTTCTTAACGATGACCCAAAGATGTTTGTAAAAGTATAAAATAGCTGTGAAATAATTATGTATAGTTTCTAAATCTTCTACCCACTATGACGAAATCTGGGTTAGGGGCACCTGGGCGGCTCATTTGGTTAGGTGTCTGACTTTGGCTCAGGTCATGATCTCCCAGTTTGTGGGTTCAAGCCCAGCATTGGGCTCTGTGCGGATAGCTCAGAACCTAGAGCCTGCTTCAGATTCTGTGTCTTCTCTCTCTGCACCTTCCCCTCTCAAAATGAATAAACATTAAAAAAAAAAGTTTTTAAAGAAATCTGGGCTAAAATAACCACCTTGGTGTTATATTTTTCCTTGAAGATATATGTACTTGTCTTGGGTTTGCAAATTATTAAAAATGATGATAGGAGCTGTATGTTCTTGAGAGCCTTAAAGAGGAAATTAATGATACATAATGCATAGTTCTTACTAACTAACAAGTTCCAAGACTTGCATACTCTTGGGCCTTCTCTCAGTCTCCACTGCTGGTTTAAGGACCCAAGAAGGCTGAGTTTAAAGATGGATGTTTTCCTAATAGGAACCATAAAGATTAATCATGTTTGAAAGATTTTGGTTTCTGTGTTTTAGGTGTTAGTCAGTGTGTAAATAATAATCACATCCTCAGATTATAAAATAAAGTTGTACAATTATTGAGTGAAGTAATGGGAACTGCACAGACTTGATATTTCTAAGATAATAAAAATTGTAGAACCTGACATAATCATCATTTTAAAGGAGTAGAAACAAAGTCACAAGCCTGCCTGTCATAAATAAATGTGGAGATTATTTTGTAATCTCCGTGTGTGTATGTGTATATATATATATGTGTGTGTGTGTATATATATATGTATATATATATATACATATATATACACACACACACATATATATATATATATATATATATATATTGCATATTAACAACCAAACTAACAATTAAGAACATACACTAATATTTTTCTTTCCTAGTGGTGGAAATTACAGAGGGTGGTTCTATACATAACTTTCTTTTTGTTTAATTTTTTTTTAATGTTTATTTTTCAGAGAGAGAGAGAGAGAGAGAGAGAGAGAGAGACAGTGAAGAAGGGGCAGAGAGAGCGGGAGACACAGAATCCAAAGCAGGCTCCAGGCTCTGAGCTGTCAGCACTGAGCCCGTCACGGGGCCCGAACCCACTAACCATGAGATCATGACCTGAGCCGAAGTCTGGTGCTTAACTGAGTGAGCCACCCAGGTGCCCCCATAACGTTCTATTAAATGCTACTCCTGAGAATGTTGTAGTTTACTTCAAAGTGATAAGGAATCACCATATTACATATACAACCTAAAGTTAGTTTACAAGTGCCCCTGGGTGGCTCAGTTGGTTGAGGGTCTGACTCTGGAGTTTGGCTCCAGGGTCGTGGGATCAAGCCTTACATCAGGCTCTGTGCTCAGCAGACTCTCAGCAGGCTCTTTCTCTCATGTCCTCTCTAGAAAGAAAGCAAAAGAGAGTAAGGGAGGAGAGGAGGAAGGGAGGAAGAAGGGAGGGACAGAAGGAGAGAGGGAGAGAGAAGGAAAAAGAGAAAGAAAGAAGAAAGAAAGAAAGAAAGAAATAAAGAAAGAAAGAAAGAGAAAGAAATTAGTTTGCATATTAAGTTCAAGAGCTTTGGCTGTGAAACTGTTGAGAATATGATCTCACAGTTTGTAAGTTCGAGCCCCACATCGGGGCTCTCTGATGTCAATGCAGATCCCACTTCAGATTCTCTGTCTCTGCCCCTCCCCTGCTCACACAGTGCCTCTCTCTCAAAAATAAATAAACATTAAAAAGAAGAAGAAGAAGAAGAACAGTGAGAGGAGAGGGGTCATGAGCCTCCCAGCGCAGAAACCAGAGAGCCTTCTACAACAGAGCAAGATCAAGGTGAGACTCATTAGGGGAAATCTGGAGTTCATGGGAGGCTCAGCTCTTTACTCCCTCATCACAGCAGCCATGATCTGGCTCTGTGTCCACTGAGAGTGACTGCGCCAGGAAGCAAACCAATGACTCCCCTGATTGCCAAACCAAAGGGTCTAGTTGTACTTACAGTTTGTATTTAAAGGGAGACAGGACTCCCTTCTTGAAATTCTCTCTCCTCCCTTGGATCTTGCGTGCTTTACCTTTAGTTTATAGTTTCTTGATTCCTTCTGGTTGCTTTTTCCCACCGTCAGACAGTTAAATGTTACTGTTCTCTTGAGTTTTTTCCTCAGCCAACTTCTGTTCTTGAATGTTCTCTTGCCGAATATTCACATCCATTCTCACAGCTCCAATCTGAGGTTTTAACTGGAATCCATAGTCTGGTTACTGCCAAATGACACCTGTTAGACCATAACTTCCTGACCTTTCTTCCCATTTTCTGCCTTATGTCCCCATGGTATCTTCTATAGGAACTTCATATTCAACTTGTCCAGAATTTAATGCAACATTTTGTATTTACTGTTGTGATTTCTATCTTATGTTTTGGCTACAACAAGCAGCCCGCCACCAAGGCAAGAAAACCAGGAGATGACTCCTCCTTGTTTAGTAATCTCCAAATAATGACAATACCTGCTCATTTTACCTCTTACATGTTTATACACACGCTTCCTTTTCCCAATCACTCTAGCCACTCTCCTTAAAATCATATATTCTTTTCCCTGGATCATTGCAGCAACATTTCTAGTACTAAATTTCCCCTCTCAAGTACATCCTCCTCAAAGCCGTCAAAGTGATTTATATAAAACGTAAATAGGGGTGGTTGAGTGGCTCAGTCAGTTAAGCATCCAACTTTGGCTCAGGTCATGATCTCACCCTTTGTGAGTTTGAGCCCAGCTTCGGGCTCTGTGCTGACAGCTCAGAACCTGGAGCCTGCTTCGGATTCTGTGTCTCCCTCTCCCTCTGCCCCTACTCTGCTCATGCTCTATTTCTCTCTCTCAGAAATAAATAAAGATTAAAAAAATTTAGGGGCGCCTGGGTGGCTCAGTCGGTTGAGCGTCCGACTCAGCTCAGGTCATGATCTCATAGTCTGAGTTCGAGCCCCACGTCTGGTTCTGTGCCGATAGCTCAGAGCTTGGAGCCTGCTTCAGATTCTGTGTCTCCCTCTCTCTCTGCCTCTCCCCAGTTCATGCTCTCTCTGTCTCAAAAATAAATAAACATTAAAAAAATTTTTAAAAATTGATACAAAACGTAAATACAAACATGTTGTATCTCTGCTTCAACTCATGAAAAGCCTCCTATTACATAATGGATAAAGTTAAAGCTTTTTGGCAGTTCGTCCAAGGCTTCCCTAATCTTACCTTTTCCTAGATCCCTGGACCCATCCCTCCCCACATCCCCTTTGACTCTGAACCCCTTGCCTGCCTTCTTTGCTCATCCCATTTCCTCATCCCTGCCCCCAGCCTTTCATCTTTTAGAAAGCTCCTACTTGTCTTTTAAGTTCAAGAAAGGTCATACTTACTTTTGGCAACTTTTGATGCATTGCCCACTTCTTTCCCAGCAGGGATTGATAGGCTTAGCAATCAATAAAATTGACCATTTACTACTTCCTCATTAAAATAAATGCCTTCACTTTCAGTTCATGCCTACTGAGATCTCACTGTGACTACTCCATTCCTCTGAAGCTAGTAGGAAAAGACAGTCAGTAATTTTGAGACTTTTTGAAAATGGACTCTCTGAGGCTCTGACCGTGTTGTCACCTTCCCAGTGTATCAATGTTGCACGTGAACACCAGTTTAGTTTCTCACTCATGATGCAATCTTCAGCAAGTTATTTGGGATCTTTCTGTCTTATATTTCTTATCTGTAAAGTGAGTATAATAATGTAATCTATCTCAACGTTTGTGTAATGTGTAAACACGTGGAAACTGCTTAGAACATTTGGTAGTCTGTCATCATTATTACTGTTATTATTAAGAGTTGATGTACATAGTAAATGTGTCTGTGTAACTATGCAAGTTTGCCTGTACGCAATAAATAAGTCTTTGCCTGAACAGTTGACCCTAACGGAGACATAGTGCATTTGTTTGAAATCCAGATATAAATTTTTCACTTATTAAGTTAGGATGTCTTCTAAAGAATGGCAGTATAATAGTTTTGGAAAATAATACAATAATACAGATAAATATATTATATTTTCCCAATATCTTATTTAGGCACAAGGAAATCCTCCCATTTAAAATATGTATTTTCTTGCCCATCTTAAATCACTTTGTTTTTGAAGATAATATAATAACAACTCTGAAATAACATTTTGATACTTAATATCAAGTTTCTTGGCCTTTACACTGCATTCCTGATTCATAAAATTAAACCTGTATGTTGTTCTTCCTGCTAAGAAAAGTATTATTTTTCCTTAAAGAAAAAAAAGGATTTATGTTGTCCCAGAAATACAAATCATTGGATCTCTACTTACATTTTTCCAGTTGTAGCTTTTATATAATTATTCAGCTTTTCTCAAAAAATCAAAAATCAAAAACAAAATCTTAATTACATAATGAAAAGGATATCTGCTGCATTTTCATCAAAAGCATACTACCAAGTGTCAGTGCATGGATGATTGTTAAAGTGGAAAAAGTGTCTTGCTTTTCTTTCTCTAAATGAGTATTTCAACTAATAGAGACAAAGTGCCAGGACGTTGTCCCTTTGTCCCTTTGTCACCTAACCTGGACCTGTCTCCCTTAGGCCAATCCCTTTCCTCAAGATCTTTTCCTTCCCATATTGTTCAGCAGGCATACTTGATCAATGCTTATTCTCTCCATGACTTTGCTCATTTTGATTAGATGATGACAATGTCAAATAACTTCTGAATCAGTATATTAAACCTCAAAAGTAACATATAGGTTTTAAGGTGCAGGTTTTTGAACACAGAAACGACATAATGGCAAGTATTCCAATGGGTTGGAAGGTCATATTTGGAAAGGCATTTCAAATGTGAATATATCTAGAGGTAGCAATCCAACTCCCTCATTCCCCCATATGACATTACTTTTGTTAACACAAAATGCTGTGTTTTTCTTTATAATAATAAAAAAAAAGATTTAAATTCTTCCACATCTTAGTAAAAAAAAATTAAAGTACTACAACTAATTTATGAGTAACCTCTAATTTTATAGAGAAATATTTCTAGAAACTATGTAATCAGATGGATGGCCACAACATAGAGAATACATACTATTATCCAAGCATGCTTCCATCATTGTTAACGTGGTAGGGTAATGAGAAATGAAATAATTTGGAAAGTAAAAGAATAATAAAGGAGTAAAATATTAGCCAATAATAAATATCAGTGATTGTCTTTAAATGCCTCCTGGTCGGGCGCCTGGGTGACTCAGTTAAGCGTCTGACTTCTGCTCAGGTCAAGATCTCACCGTTTGTTGAGTTTGAGCCTCCCTTCGGGCTCTGTGCTGACAGCTTGGAGCCTGGAGTCTGCTTTGAATTCTGTGTGTGTGTGTGTCTTTCTCTGCCCCTCCTCCGTTCTCTCTCTCTGTCTCTCTCTCTCTCTCTCTCTCTGTCTCTCTCTCAAATATAAATGAGGATTTTAAAAAATGCCTCCTGGTCATACAAGTTGTTTTATGATTAATTAACATTGTAAAAAAAAAACGTTTTTGGGGTCACCCACACTTTTTGTAATGAAAGCCTACTTATATTTTTTAAAGAGCTTGGGAATGGAACAAGCAGATGTTTACAGAAAATGAAGTCATTTTCCTGGAGGATGGCAGGACCATGTATTTTCTCAACTTTCCAAGCAATCATGGAAAATCTCAAAATGTGGGTAATCTATCATACAGAGTTTTTATGTGCATTAGCAATGCCCCATTTTCTTAAACATAATATAATTATTTGTATGACCAAAAATGTAACCAATGATATCCTTCTATTTTAATAAAATTCATTAAGAAAATGTAACTTTTATCATAATCTATGGTTTAGGAATTTGTAAAATGGTTTCATAAGAGTTTGCCAATAATTAGATTAACATTAAGATTTTAAAATTTGAAGGTGTGTTCCATCCATTTCAAAAGTAGTGAGAGGAATTAATAATGAGACTTTAAGTCTCTGTACTAACACATTTTATTTCATTTTTAATTCTTTTATCAGGCATTAACTTCTGTTCTGTAATACGTGCTTTGACTGCTAACGTGGGACAATCTATTTTAGTCCAGGAATTCTCAAGTACACCTCAAATAGCCAAATCTTATCTTACAAGCACTCAAGTGTTAATTGTTAGAAACTTTAATTTTTAGATATTTGGAAAACCATTCAGTCCTAAATCATTCCAAGGAATTTAGGCTAATATGGGAATAGAATATATGGGAGTCCGAGGAACTGGCCTCCAGTTGGGACTCTGGCTAGGGCATGTTCTAACCAATTTTCGACTCGAGCGAGTCATAGTTTATGTTGAATGAATACATTAGTCTCCAATATGGATGCCACACCCTACAGCCTCGGAAGGGTCTCCAGTCCTTGACCCTGTCATCTCCACACTGTCCCTCCCAGCCCACCTTTGTTTTATCTTCCTTAGCCTAATCATATCCTGTGGTCAATCATCCTGGCATTCTGCCTGTTCTTTCAACTTGATTGTCTTTCTTCATCATATTTGCTTAGAAATACACCTAACCCTGCAATATCCACCACTTTCTATATCTTGGCTGATAAATCTCAACTCTTCCAGATGTTCAAGTCTGACGCAGCTTATTTACTTACAATACCATATTCAGTTAATAAGCAAATCCTGTCAGTTCCACCTACAAAATATGTCCAGAATGCAAATCATTTCCCCACACCTTCAATACTGTTTCTCTGGGCCAAGACAATTTCGTCTTATTCCTGGGATCTCCTAACAGCAATTTCTAGTTGATCACTCCTCCATCTCATGCCCCAAGTCAATTCTCTATACAAAAGCCAGAGTAATCCTTTTAAAAACATAATGTGGATTATGTCCCTCTCCTGCTTCACACACTATAGCTTCTCTTCTTATTCTTGGAGTAGCTTTCCCTTCCTTGCCTCATTATCTCTCAGGTCCCATCTCCCCTTCTGTGTGCTCCCATGCTCCACCAGAGCCAACCTCTTCCTGATCCGGTCTCCTTCCTTGCTGTTCCCAGATCGTCCTAGCAATGTTCCCCAGTGCCTCAGGGCCTTTGAACTCCGTCCTTTTGGGCTAGAATGCTATTTGCCGTGGAGATTGGATTGAACTGAGGATGGAGAAGGGCTTGTTTCTTCGCCTCCTTCAGGTCTTTAATTATCTTTAATTATCACCTTCTCTGGAGATCACTAGTGACCACAGGATTTACATTTTAACATCTCCATAACCTACTGTCCTTTTTAAATTTTTTTCCCTCTATTGCATTTACTGTCTACCACAATGCAATCTGTTTATTTATTTATTCTATTGATTATCTTTTTCCTCTCGGAAAGCTCCTTTAGGTCATTTGTCCATTTTATTCACTGTTGATTTTTTTGGTAACTAGAACAGTGCTTAAATGTAGGTTTTGCTTAACATACGCCTGTAACGTAGATGATTACTCTTCTATAGTGATTATGCTTCTTCTTAAAATTTAAGTTATTTATTCAGAAAAAAATAGTTTTTAACCATCATAATTTAGTAAAGGGTTTAGGCTCTGGAATCTTGTGTCTCCTTTTTGGCTTCACTTATTACCAGCTGCATGACCACAGAGATAATATCAATATCCACTTCACAGAGTAGTTGGAATATATTAATGGAGATCAGTGTTTTTGCAGAGTTCCTGCCCGGAATAAATACTGGTCACTGTTATCCAATGCTTTTATTAAAATGGGTTAGGTGGGCAGGTTAAGTACTACTCTATATCCTGTATGCTGTATCTCATTAAATCTGTTTGCTATTGTGTTAGACTTGAAGCGCTATTGCCTCTGGGAATTCCAGAAATATTTGGACTCCTCCAGACTTCAGACTAAAGGAAGCTATGGGGTTGTTAGTGTTTTCTCTGGAGTTGCCTCATGTCAGGTGTATATATACTAGGCATACCTTAATTCTGCAATGACTCATACTCACCAGTACTTATCAGAAATGTAAATAAAGAATCTTATACGTAATGATGAAAAGATAGGGGGAACCATAAGAAAAATGAAAAAGAACAAGAAATAGTCTCTGAAACTCCCGTCAATCCAGATACAAGGACAAGTCCTATAGGACGTTCCAGGCTCTAGGGATCCCTAAAGCCCCCAGGGTTTGCCCTTTCCACCTGGGTGTGGGCCTGTGGCTCAGGCTGAATCACTACCACATAACTAGTCCAGCTGTTTCCATTTTCAGAGCTGAGAGACCTTCCTTGGCCTCCAGGTTGTCAAAGGCAGTCATTTGCAGTGCTTTTAAAACTATTGAAGTGACTTCTGCTTTAGAAGGCAAAAAATAAATTCCGCCCTATTGTTAGACTGTGCACCAACCTGGGAGCCCAATCCTAAATTATAAAAAGGAAAAAGTTACTCCAACTCTTCATTTAGAAACCACTCTTGCAATGGACTCTTTTGATTTAACAGCACATTTTAACATGGAGGAAAAGAAAAGAGGAAAAATATTAAACATTATAAGAATGGCAACTTCAAAAGTCATTGGTTACAATTTACGACTTTAGGGGGAAAAGGAGCTAAAACTCGTCTAACGAGTTGTTTAAGATTGTTAGTAAATACATGGAAATAAATTTATTTTGGAAAGACATTTTATTACTGTTTGCAGAAGACTTTGCAAGGTAGTATGTGGTAAAGTATTTAAAGTTAAAAGTGCTAGAGATGAGTTAGATCAGATTCTGGCTTATTTCCCAGAAAATACAATATTCTATAAAGGAAAGCATCATAATCAGTTTCTTATGCTACTCATTCAGGTGTCTCCCGTTGAACTGAAATTTAAACCAGATCTTCAAAGAGAAACCTACTTAAAATGTAAAGGAATAAGACCAGATACCAATAGTAGGTGAATGGTTTTTCTCTGTATGTATAAGAACTTTAGATGCATGAAATTTATAACTTGCAAAGAATTAGTAGAAATATTGTATACAGTAACACAATATTGATAAATTTACAAAATTAGTACATACTTATTAAAGGAAAAAAAGTTTCAATTTCACTTTCATAGATAACATAATTAGATAATCCTGTTCTGATTTAAAGGCTACACCAGATTAAGAAAATGCTAATCACTGTGCTAGGCGCTGACTTGTGCTTGGTAGATGTTAAAGGAATGAATGAAGAACCTCGGCTGTAAACCAAGCTGATAATGAGGTAGGCAAAGAAGATTGAGAACTAAGAAAAATGCCTGAAAGGAATCGAACGTGCAGTTAGGCCCATGTTAAGGATAGTCAAATGATTTATACATTTAAATTCTTTCTTTCTTTCTTTCTTTCTTTCTTTCTTTCTTTCTTTCTTTCTTTCTTTCTCTTCCTTCCTTTCTTTTCCTTTCTTTCTTTCTTGACATCCAGGTCCAATTTATTTTCCTTTTTCTCTCTTTGGGAGTCCAATGGGAGAAAACCACAAGAGGCAGGAAGGCCTCCAGCTGGGGTAGGGCGCGACGGAGCTGGAATAGGTGGCAGTCATTCCTGCCACTTGTGACAGGCATAGGGCACCACTGTGTACCCGTCTTTGGCGCTATTCTTTCAGCTCCGGATCCTGCTGCTTCATCCAGTGAGGGAAGTAACTGCTGGCTGGTCTGGATGAGACTGGCCAGGTCCTTCTGCGAGTCTGCGAGGGGTTAGGGCCACCGGAAGCCATCTCGGACACCAACTGTTGAACGTGGAGATTGCTCATGAGGTTTGACGCCTTGCTCATTGAGCTCGGGTTGCGTAGCACGCTGCGAAATCCAAGCTGCCGACACCTCCCGGGGGTTCGGCACCTGTCTCAGCCTCCTTCGCTGTCTTCGACTTTCTTGCACGACTGATGTCAGGATCCAGCTCACGGGCCCTCTTGCAGTAAGCAGGGGCCGTGTTGTGCTTGTCTGCAGAGCACAGCGCCGCGCTCACAGAGGTGCCAGCAGCTTCAAGTTTTCTGTTTTCATCTGCTCATTTCTTCCTTCGGTTTCGAGGCGTTCGGCCTGGGCCTAGTGTTTCCTCTGAAAGTGGGGTTCGCTCAGGGCTTTTCGGCTCCTGTGACATCTCCTTGTCGGCTTCTGCGGCTTCGGATATTTCCAGAATAGTCTGAGGGAGTGCGGGGTCGCTGTCTGCCACCATCGCGCCAAAAGCCATCTGGAGGCGCTTGGATGTACAGGAATTTACGTTCTTGTGCTTTGAAGTTTTCTGTGAAAGATACATAGAGATGAACTCATTGCTAGAAGAATTAAGGTGATGTACCCTGGAAACGTGTTTTGTTGCTGCTATTACTATTACTGTTTCTTTGCTCTATAGCGTAGGTTCTTAAATTTTGTACCACCAGGGGACACGGACAGTGATTTTCACAGTGATTGAGGGACACTACCAGCATTTGGCAGCTGACAGCCAAGGGTGATAGCCATACTGCAATACAAGAACCATTTGGCACAAAGACGAATTTCTCATAACTTTGAAATAGCTACTTCACATTCATAGAATTGAAATGCCTATTTATAATTATCGGAACCTAGAATCCCACTGTTGTTTATAAGTAAAGACAAAAGTATCGGGGGCATGTTTTTAAATATACTAGATTTTCTAGGAATACAACTGCAGTGTAAATGGAAGTTTCAGTTTGTTTGTTTGTTTATTTATTTGCATTTATTACCAGGGCTGTAATACCAAAATATGCTGGGAATTTCACTATCTTTTTAGTCAAGGTCTAGACTGGAATTAGTCCTAGTGGCCTTCTTCCTAATTTTGTTCCTTAGAGCCTCCTTCCCTGTTAGGAGGTGAGGAATATTGACCTGAGTTAAAGAATTTTTCTCCCTAAGGTTTATAGAAGAGCTGCTGTAAAGCGGCCACCCCAGGCAACCTTTCTCTGGTTTTGTTAAACCTAAAAGGACAAAGGGACCTCCCAAGAAGAAGTAATCGCAAACTCATCCTCCCCATACCAGCCTAAGGGAAAAGGAAGCAATTTAGAAAGAGAGGAGAATCCAAACAGAGAGCACTCCACACCACAGAGCTTGTAACCCCTTAGTTCTTCCCTGGAAATGCTCTTCCAGCACAATGGTCCACTTTGTCCCTCTATCAATACTGAGAAAGAGAGGCTTAGAGCTACTCCTATGGTGTATGGCCGATACTTACAATAATTCTCTAGAGCTATTTTAAACTATTTTAAAAATCACAGGCTGCTTTAGCCTGTGGGCTATAATTTCATGACCTCTATTCTACAGCACAGTAATCTTCTATAAGGTGTGTGTGTGTGTGTGTGTGTGTGTGTGTGTGTGTGTGTCTGTGTGTGTTTTAATGCAGGAGTAATAGAAGATTTCAGAAGTGAAATGTAGAATTGCTAACAGAATGGATCTGGTCTCAAACACCTGGAAATCACAGTGAAGACAATAATAGAAGACAATAAAATAAGACCATCATGAAAAGAGAAGGAAATGTCCTTTATTATGATGTAAGACATACTAGTAGAATATATTGAAAATTGAAAAGGAGAAATTTAAAATTATGGAGATGATTTCTTTCAGAGAGAGACACTGTTAAACTCTATTTAGCAGGATATTTTTGCACGTGTACAAATATTACTTTATATACAATGTTACATTCTAATTTTCTCACCCAGTGTTATTTCATAAACTTTCCTTTGTGTTATTTGTTGGTACGTGTTATTAAACGGGCTTCCAAAAACAGGATTTTAAACATCTACGTAAAATTCTAACATAAAGCTGTGTCACATTTTATTAGACCTCGTTACCTTGACAGAACAGTGGGGAAAAAAAAGAAAGGATAAGTGAAAGTTCAGAGAATGAGTAATGATTACTCAGTTTAACACGTTAAACCTAAAAAAAGAGTGGCTGCAGGCATACCTAATTATAGATTTCAGAAGATGACTAAGGGCATCATCTGAAGAAGCACCTCAAGGGAGAGGGCGGGTACTTTTACATACGAAGGGGAGACACCTGGGTGTATTTTGCATCGTAAACTTAATGATTATTTAGAAAAGTATTTTTTAAAAAATAGCCATAAGGTGTTTGAAAAGTGTTAATTCTTCTGGATACATTCCTGAAAAAGAAATGGAGGTTCTACATACCTAGACAAAAGAGAGCATGTTCAAAACTGCTGTAATTATAATTTAAGATGACGAGGAGTTCCTGAACTGTGGTTAATATACTCGTTGTACATTGCCTACATGGATGGATGGATGGATGGATGGATGGATGGATGGATAGATGATAGATAGATAGATAAAGTGAATACGATGGTTCCTCCTGCTTGAAAATAACAAAAAACTTTATAGCCATGTTATAACAAAGATCGTATGTCAAATACAAAAACACTGAAATGAATTCTGTAGTTGTGTTGACCTCTTGCAGGAAAATCGTACTATCTACAATTTGCGACTGTCCCCTACTTATTGTTAGGAGTAAAAACATATCACACCAACATTTCTTATTATTAGAAAAGTAACTTATTGTCTTCCAATATAGAGATGAAAAAGATCAGAATGGAATCTTAGTTAAAATGTAATCATTTAAAAATTTTAAATTCCAAAAATGTAATTTTTTATAGAATTAACAAATTGTAAACATTTGTTTTCATCTAACTAGGCATAAGCATTTCTCCAAAGCTTGTTTTAAATTTCCCAAATTTATTGAGAGAGCATGTTTGTGTGCATACATATGTGTAATACCGTTTGCTACTTAACGTAAAGCTATTCTTGGTATTCTGTGAGAATTGCCTTATGTAAACACTGGGTAAGCTGACACTCTACAATCATGCTTAAGGTACAATTATGAATACTTTTATAAAAAAGTGGCCTCAAAGTGTCATTGTATTTATGAAAACAGTACATTGTTATGTCAGATGTAACTTTGGTCACAACTTGATTGGAGTCTGCTAACAGAAGACAACAGCAAACCACCCTCCCTGAAATACAGACAGTCTTGAATAGAGGCAGTCTCAAAAAAATTATAAAAATAGCCAAAGTGAATATGACCAAACTATTTTTTTTGCATGTATAGATCTTAAAATTACCTTTTTATTATACCTCTTTTTTCCAAAAGATTAATGATAACTGATTGGAAGCCCTTTAAAATGGAAAGTGCCTCTCAAATGATAAATTATTGCAAAACAGCTGCTTGAAGAATAGGATGAATGTCAAATAAGAGATAACTCACATAATTTGAAATGGACATTTATAATTTCCCTTTAAGTACAATGTGCCTCTCTTGACTCAGGGTGCATTTCTATCTTATACGTGATGTTACTGTGGAATATGGCAATAGAGTGTGGCGAAGGTGAAGGGACGTACATGTCTATACGTATTGATTGTGTGACTATCTTATATGAGATTGTACTGGCCATTTTGTTGGAGTGTCTTTCTCCTTCACTCACTTTGAGGATGCTAGTGATGATGTTGAAGAATCCCACATGATGACAATTTATAGGACTTGAGGACAGCCTTCAGGGACAACCTGTAAGAGACTGAAGCCCTTATTCCAATGTCAAAAGAAGCTGAATTCTACCAACAACCTGAGTTAATTTGGAAGTCAATCCTTCCCTTAGTCTAGGATGAGACCTCAGCTCTGACAGAAACTAGGATGGCAACCTTGGCAGAATTTAAGTGGAGAAAACAGGTAAGCCATGCCTGACTCCTCCCACAGAAACTATGAGATAACAAATGTGTTCTCGAACCTTGAGTTTGTGATATTATTCCTCAGCAATAGATAATATACTTATCTGGAAAAAAAATGGTTAATGTATCATTATTTCTAAGGTTGTTGTGAAAAGAATATTGATAATGATTTTTTTAAATATATGCTCAAAGCATTCTTTTATTGAGAATTAAATGTTTGTAAAGTAGGCAGTTGAAAAGAAGTCAGTCTCTTTTTTAAGTTTATGTATTTATTTTGAGATGGGGAGGGGCAAAGAGAGAGAGTGGGAGAGAGAGAGAACCCCAAGCAGACTCTGTGCTGTTGGCCCAGAGCCCTATGCGGGACTCAACCCCACAAACCATTAGATCATGGCCTGAGCTGAAAGCAAGAGTCAAAGGCCTAACCAACTGAGCCACCCAGGCACCCCCAAAAAGTAGGTCTTTAAATGGACAGAAGGAAATGGTTATAGAACATGTTGAATCTTGATGTAAGAGTTATATGTTCTTGGTTTCTTCATTTTTGTTCTTTCTTATTTATTTATTTATTTATTTATTTATTTATTTATTAAATGAGAACTGCAAAAGGAGTAGGGATTTAGTGACATGGAGAACATTACTCACCTATTTTGGTGATATGGTAGGAGGGGTGGCCTGACTATAGGCAAATTGAAAAGAAAGATGAAGAATAAAAAAGATTAAAGGGGATTAAAGAAAAGTGTTACCATAGGAAAGAGGATAATGTGGAGATAGTACTGGGGATGTGGTTTTAGAAGGAAGATGGTTGTTGTTGTTGTTGTTGCTGTTTTAAGATGGAGAGAATTGAGGATATTTAAACATTTACTTTCAGAGCAATTGAAAGAGAAAGAGAAATGATTGACAGGTAAAGCTCATAAAAGGCTGAAGGAAAGAGAGTCCAATGTACAGTTGGAGATGCTAATGGCAGCTGAAGGACACCACATGTAATTTAACCAGACAGAAGAAAGATAAAGTATATGAGGCAAGTTTCTAGTTTTTTCTATGAAATAGTCATCCAGATATCTGCTATGACTGAGGGAGATTGGAGGAGGGTGGGATGGATTACACATTTGAGAAGAAATTCTTTCCAAAAAAGTGCTGAGAAGAGTGGAACCATGAGTTTACTAGTAAAACTTGCTGAGATCGCCAGGGAGTATGAAAAGTCCAGCTGAGTTAGTGTTTGCATCTTTTTTTGTTTATATACTTTGAAAGAGAGAGAGCGAGAGAGCAGGGGAGGGGCAGAGAGAGAGGGATACAGAGAATCCCAAGCAGACCTCACACGGTCAGTGCAGAGCCCTACAGGACGCTCGAACTCACAAACCGTGAGATCATGACCTGCGCTGATATCAAGAGTTGGACGCTTAACTGACTGAGTCACCCAGGTCCCCAGTGTTTGCATCTTCAATGTAACATCTTTCCTCCCTGCCATAACTTTCTGTGGTAGTGCCTAGCTACTTTGAGTTTAGTCATGGAGAAAACAGGTAATCGGGTTAACCTAAAGTTGGGGTTTTGCCAAATGGCTGAAGAATAAAAAAGAGGTGTAATCTAAAAGTCCTCTTGAGATAGATAGCAGGGGATGTAGACCTCCTGTCTTTGTACAGCCTGCAGCTAAAAAATGTTTCCATTTTTAAATAGTTGAAAAGATATCAAAGGTGTGTAATATTTTAAGACATGTAAAAATTGTAAGAAACTCAAGCTGCAGTGTCTATAAAAAAAGCTTTTTGTTGTGAACACTGCCATTACCCATTTGTTTACATATTGTCTGTGGCTGATTTTGCACTTACAATGGCAGGGTTGAGTGGTTGTGACAAAGAGCCTGTGCATACAAAACCTGAAATACTTGCTGTCTGGTTCCTGAGATAGAAAATGCAGGATTAGAAGGATTAGAAATCAAAGGACTGAGAAACTAAAATTGTGGCAGAGTTTTGTCCAGGGGATGGTTATAGAATTAATGCTTTTGGAAACAGAGCAATTTTATAGTACAAATGTCCAGATTGTAACCATGAGATTGAAACCTAGAGAGAGGCTAATCATTGGTGATTAGAAGGTCAAGGGATTTAAAGTGTTTTTGGACAAGTCTATTATTTAAGTACTGAAATCATTTAGGATGCATGAGCTAGGTGTCATAGTCATTGTTGAAAGATTGGAGGTATTAGGAGGTGGCAGGCAGAGAGTGGTTAGTTCAAAAAAAGAATAAGCTCCAAAATTACAGAGTTCTTTCATAGGTGAGTGAGTACTTGCCTTTGAGAAGGATGGGTATTGAACATGATGTACTCTGAGACTGTAGACCAGAGCGGTGGGAAACCCTCATTGTCCTGTTGTAGGGAGGCAGAGGTGAACTTTAAAGCTCTGTTCTCAACACAGCAAGGTCTTGGTCACTCAGTGCTGAAAGGTACAAAAGTTTATTTTTGGACAAAATATTCTTTATATGAGGAGTGCATGTTCGTGGCAAAAATAGTTTTAAATGACCGTTTCACTTTATATCCAGAATACAGCATGATGATTTAAGATGTTTGTCTTTTCAAAATTTCTTCTGTATTATTAGGGTTATCTTCAATGAGTATATTCTAAAAAAATTATAAGTCAAAAATTTATACAAACGTTTTAATTATCAATGGTTAAACTGTTATATTAAGGTATAATTGACAGGCAATAAAATACACATATTTAATATGTCCAGTTTGATAAGTTTTGACACATGGACACATATAGTCATGAAACCATCACTATAAATCAAAATAGTGATATCCATTGCCCCCAAAAGTCTTTGTGTCTAATCATCTATTTCTGCGAATAATAAAACTTTCCCTATGATGTGCCTGGGCCTGGGTGGCTCAGTTGGTTAAGTGGCCGACTCTTGATTTCAGCTCAGGTCATGATCTCACGGTTGGTTTGTGAGTTCGAGCCCCGCATGGGGTTCTGTGCTCACAGTGAGGAGCTTGTTCCCAATCCTCTGTATTCCTCTTTCTGCCCTCCTCTTCAAAAATAAATAAATGTTAAAAAAATTTTAAAAAAACACTTTACCCAATTTTAAAGTATATGGTATATTTCATTCATTTGTTCTTTCACTCTTCAGTAATGAGTAAATTGACATGAATACATTGAGATGAGTTTTTATGCCCAGGCTTCTAATGGTATATATAATATGGTGTATACATAATGGCTTATATAATGCCAGATAATCTAAGAATATACATATATCAAAAACAAATATTCCATTTTTCCAAAGTGTAAGTAATATATATTTTTTAAAAAATCTCCGTGGGTGCCTGGGTGGCTCAGTCAGTTAAGTGTCTGACTTTGACTCAGGTCATGATCTCATGGTTTGTGAGTTCCAGACCCACGTTGGGCTGTGTGCTGACAACTCAGAGCCTGGAGCCTGCTTTGGATCTGTGTCTCCCTCTCTCTGCCCCTCCCCTGCTTACCCTCTGCCCCTATCTCTTTCAAAATTAAATAAACATTTTTTAAAAAAATTTTTAAATAAAAAATCTCCTGATTAGTGTATTTTTTATAAAGAAACAAATCCCTCAAATAAATGAAATTACTCTATGGTGTAGATTTTATACAATATTTTGCTCTGAAGATTTAATTATTCAGCATAGTTTTCAAAAGCATTTTATACTCCTTTAGATTCTGACCTTGTTGAAAATGTGTTAAAGACGACTATTCCAATATTGATTGTAGGATTTGAGCTCCTTTTTATTCTGAGAGACTAGATTGTCTTTCTGCAAAGGTCATTCATTTCATTAATGGGAATGGAGAGGTATTGGGTTGCCTCATACCTACATCTCTTCAACAATACACAGGAGGCATTCCATATCTACAGTAGTGTCTCTGAATATATAGAACATTAGAAATGACACAAGAGCCAAGTTATTTAAATCTTGAAAAATCAATCATCCTTTTTGTAATGTTATTTCCAGAAGTACCTAATAAGAGATAGTTCTTAATAAAAAAAAAATATTTTAACCCACTGTTCAAATGCTAGCAATAATTAAAACAAAACATATTGGGGCGCCTGGGTGGCGCAGTCGGTTAAGCGTCCGTCTTCAGCCAGGTCACGATCCCGCGGTCCGTGAGTTCGAGCCCCGCTGTTCGAACCCCGCTGGGCTGTTGGCTCAGAGCCTGGAGCCTGTTTCAGATTCTGTGTCTCCCTCTTTCTCTGACCCTCCCCTGTTCATGCTCTGTCTCTCTCTGTCCCAAAAATAAATAAACGTTGAAAAAAAAAAAACGTATTTATAGACCTTTATGCAGATCTTTTCATACCCCCAAAATTGAAATGGAACTTATTTAAATATTTTAAGTGCTAATGTTAATACAAAAACAATATCGAAAATTATAGCATTTTTTGTGTTAAAGCTTTAAATATAATTATATCGGTTTCAAACACTTATTCATTTTGTCTCTATTACAGATCCTAGAAAATAATGCTCAGTAAAAAGTAATAAGGGCAGCCAGCCACACAGGATTAAAGCAGGGTTCAAAATATGCCTTTTTACCCTAAATACTGGTCTGAAAAAAATTCTTCTGTCATATCACGCTAGATATTTATAGACGGTTGAAATATAAGAAATTAGTTGTTTAACATTATAAATCTTAATTATGCTTAACATTTATTTCTTAGTAATTACAACTTTTTAACTTTTTGGCTTGTAATACAAATGTAGAGTTAGTATGGTAAATGACTTGGATTTTTGAGGGAAAAGCTTTATACACAGAGGAAATTGCAAGTACAAAGGCTATGAGATGGAGTGTGCTTAGCCAGGCTGAGAACTGTCAAATAAAAAGTCAGTGTGATTGCAGGGGGGTGAGAGAGAGGAATGATAGATAAGGTAGAAGACGTAGCAGGGGCCAGACCCGGAAGAACCTCACAGAGGTTCCTTATTCTTGTTGATATGGATTGGAAAAACATTGGTGGGAGGATACCTAGACCTTTCCAATTACTGAGATGGGGGTAGTAGGTTTGCAGACTGAAGGGGCAAAGAGCAAGTCAGAAACCAAAAATTCTGCTTTGAGCATGTTTATTAAACATCCAAGTGGAAATATCTAGAAGGTAATTAGATATACACATCTATTTGAGTGTACTGAAGGGGTTCAGGGTTTTTGTTTTGTTTTTGTTTCTGTTTTTATGTGAATTTAGCATCCTCAGTGAACAGATTTTGTGAAAAGCCATGGTCTTGGATGAGATTACTAGAGGATGTACCAGTAAGTGTTCAGTGGAAAAAGTAGGACCTTTTAGGAGGTATGTATGGATTTGTTACAGGGATTTAACCCTACATGTTTGCCGAAGCTTGTTAATAGGTCTTTGTAAGGCTGGTGTCTTCATAGCTGAGGCTAGAATTTGAAGTACAGTGGGCAGGCCGAAGAGAAGTAGAGGCAAATAACAAGCTGGAACCAAATAAGAACTTGAATCCAGCGAAGATGGGCTGAACTCAGTGTCCACACTTGTTGCTTCTGACCTTCATGATGTGGGTGTCCGGAAGAAGCCAAGCCTCTTAGTTATGGTGATAAAAATACACCCTTGACCTTGGAGACAGAAAACCTGAAGGAGTTTCTTGGGAAGGTGGAGTAGTTGCAAGTAAAAGGCAATATGTGTGTTACAAAATGATTGCTGGTTTTTTTATTTGGTTGGTTAGTTGTTTTTTGTTGTTGTTTTGGTTTTTTTTGTTTGTTTTTTCCACCCTGCAAATTTCCTAAGAGTTTCCTGCATGGCCCAGCCTAACTGGAAATAGACAAAAAGGGAATTCTGGGAGAGGTAGTTCAGCTTAGCCAAATCCACATGTGGCAAATGCACCACACAAGGTGAATATAGGTACAGAAGAGATGAGGTAGTAGGTCTAAATCCTATAGGACTTAAAAATTTAGAGGTCAGGAATATAAGGGTTTCCAGGAAGTATCCTTAAATGCAAAGGGCATGTCCTTCATTAATTCCTACTTAGTTTTGGCTGCAAAGAGGTGTGAGTTCCAGATCTTAAACTCTAAGATGGAGACCACCTATTGAGGATGGATAAACAATAAGATCATGTTCATTGTTCTGAAACACCAGCCCTAGACATACCCCTGGACCGTGTTTAAAAGAGAAGTCAGATTTGTCATATTTAAACCACTGTCATTTGGGTTTTTTTCTGCTGCCTGCAACAAAACCTAATTCAAACTCATAGGATACATTCAAGAGAAAATGAGAGGTGAACAAATAAAGACAAAGTATAGATACTATTTTGACAGAATTTAACTGTAACTTCAAACTCAGCAATGGATCTCCAGCTGGAGGATATGTAAGGGTAGGGGCAGATTTATTTTTATGGTGGGAAATGTTACTACATTTTTTATGAGATTGGGGATTATGCAATAGAGAGAAATTATTTTGTCCTATAGAAAATAATTAAATTGATGCAAGGAATTATGAACTGAATAATAGAAATAACAGAAAATTCTAGGAAAAACATTTAGTTTACTTGATTGCTTATCAAAACTAGGGAAATTATATTTGCATTATTCTCATACAGATACTAATATTGCTGTAGTTAAAAACAATATTCTGGGAATTGAAGCAAATTCGCATAATTTAAAAAATTTTTTTTAATGTTTTTATTTTTGAGAGAGAGAGAAAGAGAGAGAGACTGAGCACGAGCGAGGGAGGGGCAGAGAGAGAAGGAGACACAGAATCCAAAGCAGGTTTCAGGCTCTGAGCTGTCAGCACAGAGCCCAATGCGGGGCTCACAACTCATGAACCATGAGATCATGACCTGAGCCGAAGTTGGACACAACCAACTGAGGCACCCAGGCACCCTAATCAGGTAATCAGAAAGAAATAGTTGGTATGTCATGTTCTTAATGCTGTAAAAATTACTTCATTGAAAATAATTGGTAAGGCGGACTTTTGATTTGAAAACTTACATCACTCAGTGAATCTCTAATTCAATTTTCACCTTTATTTTTAACACACATTGTTGTTTCTTTTATTTTAGTCCAAGATACAGTTTATCAGACTTACTGTAAGAATACGTTGCACCAATTAGCTTTAATGTTTAGCTATTAAAATTTCATTCAAGGATGCCTGGGTGGCTCAATTGGTTAAGCATCTGACTTCGGCTCAGGTTGTCATCTCGCAGTTCGTGAGTTTGAGCCCCTTGTTAGGCTTGCTGCTGTCAGCGGAGTGCCCGCTTTGGATCTTCTGTCCGTCTCTCTCTCTGCCCCTCTTTCTCTCAAAAATAAACATTAAGAAAGTAAAATAAATAAAATTTTATTCAAAGTGTACAGTTTTTATTAAAATTCCACTTTTATACTTTTCCTTATAATGGTAAGTGATCCATTGTCATTAGGCAACTTATTAAAATTCCCCTGTAATTGATTTTAGGCATAGCTCTATGCACATACTCTAATTTATCCTTGGAAAAGTGCTAATTTCTTAGTCTTATCTAATACAAAGTGAAATCCTAGCTTGAAATATTCTTTCTGTTCAGATCTCTGGGGGAAGGAGGGTTTGCTTGTTTTGGTCAGCAAGCAGAGTGAGGTTGGAGTGTAGAGCCATTGATATTTTCCTGTTCATATTTTTGCATAATTTATTACCTATTACACACATGAGAGTATATAAAGAAAAGATAGTTATATGCAATTATAATATTATCCCATAGTAATTGTAATGTTAGAGATGCTTTAGGTATGAGGCACCATAGTCGTAAAATAGAAATGATTAAATTTAGAGTTCTACAAACTATGAAATTTTCTACTGAGTTTGCTAAATTCTAACCGATATGTCTTCACAAGACATATTTTCCTATTTATTACCTTTTTTCTGACACATTTATGGTCATCTCTTCAAAATTCAAAGCCTTTTCGTAAATATTTTCTGAACAGAAGTCTTAATATTTCTTAAATGTTCTCCAAGAAAACTTAGATTATTTTCCCTTAACTGGCAAGACCCATTTTTATCAGTCATGGAAAGTGGCTATGCTCAGAATATAAAGTGTCACATTATCACTGGATAAAGCACATTCTTTTATTTTGTTAGAGGGAACCAACTGCGAGCAGGAGCAGGTTTGTAAAGTAGTTTCATTTACAAATGAAAACATGTAGTACCAGTCTTGGCCTCCACATGGTGCTGGTGTTATGTCCTGGGAGATCTCGGCCCAAACTACCTGGTAATGCAAAATAACCACTCCTACTGCCCATCAAAACTAATCACAGTAATGAAACAACTGATTCAAATAAAAAGGCGCTATACCTGAAATTTTGCCTTATGTAAAAGCTGGCTTGTGCACAATAATAATTTTGCCAAGTCACTTGTGGAAATTATAGTGAAGCTAAATAAAAATGACATGAAATGATAAGTTTAGAGATTCTTGTTTCATCTTCGGGGATCTCACGAATGGGCTCAACATCACTTTTTCTTTTTATCTATGTATTGTTTTCTCTCTTCCGTAGATGGCTACTTGGAATGGTGTTAAGGAAAGGAGATCCTTGGAAAAGAGATTTTGTAGGATTTCTGCCAGGTTTGTTCTTTCGTCATTGTGATTCCTTTGAACTCTAAAAGTCACTTTCATAGCCAAAATCTGATTTATTTTGAATATTTTGATTTTCTGTCAGATTCTTCACAACTTTAAAGTTAGTGTTTTGTTTCCATTTATTTTAATGTGAAACAGGTATATACATTGAGTTGATGGCATAAAGTTTTTTATCCACTTGCCAACTGTATGACAATTGAAGATACTATAAAATATTATAAAACATTTGGCCTTTTTGTTCAGGTTCTTGCCAGCTGACTAAGGCATAATTGCACTGGCTTTATCTAATTCCTTCCTCTTCTTCTTTCATAATGGGACCCAACTGTTTTCTTCACTCACGCTTATATATCAGTCATTCAGTCAAGAGAAAGTGGACAATTAAAGAAATTATTCAAATAATTAACAGAAAGAAACTGATTTTGGGTCTCCATATTAAGCCATATAACATGCCTTTTATCATTTATTTCACCCATTTAAATATTTATTGAGTAAATTACTTCATGCCAACTGGTTTGGATCTGGCTTTAGCAGTGGTAGTTAAAAAACAATGCAGAGCACAGAGAAAACGAAAGAGGACTTAAGAATTGAAACTAAGAAAATATGTTTTAAAATTATACTGAATTATCAATTCAATTCCATTGAATTACTGTTATTATCACTTTCTTCCCTTCTTTCTTTCCTTCCCTCCTTTTTTAAAAAAAGTAAATAATCCAGGAACTGACCTTGAAAAAATTAGATCACTTCTTGCCTGGAAGACAAATAAATGGTCTTAAAAATATAAAATGGTCTTAAATTCTAGAATGAGATTACAGATGCCAGTGGAGGGTTAACTTCTTTACTGTAGTTTATGACACTTATTATTGGTTTCATGCTGAGTCCATTTCTTAACAGGACTGAGTATAAAGCATTGCCTTTGTTTTAGGTACATTAGTGGTAATGTCGTTTGAAAATGTTGGACTCTTTTGGGCGAAATCATATAAACATCAGTAACTATTTGTAAGTGATTTATTACCCTTAAATACCTTGTTGGAAATGTTGTTCTCCTGGAATTGTAACTAAAAATATGTGTGTGTGCACATACATGCATACATATTTCCAGAAATAAGAATAACTATTATTACCTGACAATTTTTTTTAAATACCTATTACACAATTATTATACTTTTCAATATAGAATAAAGAATATTATTAGGAATAAAAGCTATTTGCTTAGTTCCCTTGCAGATTTAGTCTTCAATAATTCTGCCCGCTATATTATTTAGCTCCAGGGTGTGCCTAATTACCAAGGTAAGAAGACAAAGCTAAAAGCCTACAAGAGTTAGATCTAGACAACTAAAAACTGAATACATTTGTGCAGCTGGACACTGGAAGCAGAAGGAACAGAGTGCGCTGTGCCATCTGCGACAACCTCAGGGGGAGAGTTTCATCCGGTGAGTTCGGTCACAGAGGCTGGTGTCAACTGAAGCACCAACTGCCTTGACTTTATCCTCTAATAGTCTACCTAGGTCATTATCAACTTATTAAAGGTAAGTTCCTTTTAAATTTTTTTTTTCAACGTTTATTTATTTTTGGGACAGAGAGAGACAGAGCATGAACGGGGGAGGGGCAGAGAGAGAGGGAGACACAGAATCGGAAGCAGGCTCCAGGCTCCGAGCCATCAGCCCAGAGCCCGATGAGGGGCTCGAACTCGCGGACCGTGAGATCGTGACCTGGCTGAAGTCGGACACTTAACCGACGGCACCACCCAGGCGCCCCAAAGGTAAGTTCCTTTTAGTGTAATGATTTGGAAGAGTCACTATGCAGTCTTATCTAAATAATATTTTCCAAGAAGACAAATATAATGGTTGGAGCACAGGTCCTAGAGTCTGGGTTTGAAGTGGTGGGTCTGTCACTTACCATCTTTCACTTCAGGCAAATTACTTGACATCTGTATCCCAGATTCTTACGAGTAAACGACAGTAAAGATGGTTTCTATGGCATGGGGCTGTTGTCTGGATTAAATTCGATTATATATGAATGTGCCTTACAAGGTGCCTAGCATACATAGAACACAACAAATTAACACTATTAAATTATATTGCTAATTTTATTCCATTAATGGAATCAGTTTGAAGTACTGTGCTAGATGGTGCAGATACCAGTCACATATTACTAACAATTCCTCATTGGTGCCACCAGTTACTCACCAATGTATGTTACAACAGACATAAACCAATAAATTATGATATATTCGAGAAGTTTCTGTTACATTTTTTTAAAGCACCTGATTGGAGCTCGACCTTTTTAAAGAATTCTCTGTAACTCATAAGGAAGAATATACGAAAACCTCTCAGGACCAACACATTAAAGGGTTTTCAGGACACCTGGGTGGCTCAGTTAGTTAAGCATATAACTCTTCGTTTTGTGCAGGTCATGGTCTCAGGGTTCGTGAGTTTGAGCCCTGAGTCGGGGTCTGCTCACTGACCGATCGCAGAGCTTGCTTGGGATTCTCCCTCTCTTCCTCTCTCTTTGTCCCTCCCCCACTCATGCTCTCTCTCTTTCTCAAAATAAATAAAAATGAAAATAAAAAAAATAAAGGATTTCAGAGTTAATGGCAAACACAATTTTATTTTGTCATAAAGAGGGCACGAGGAACATTGCTACTCTTTGATTAAAATCACTTAAAAGCTGATACTCAACTCACAATGCTTATCCTGCTTTTCTTCACTATCAAAGACCTAAAACAAAATTAGAATAAACCTAGTGTAAGTCAGAAACAAAGAATTCAAAATTTTATAAAATATAATTTTGTTCAAATTTTGAGGGTTTTTTTTGAATAGCTGATCAACATAGAAAGATAAAAAGCAAGTGTATTGAATTGTTAGCTATCTAAATGACGATGTAAGAAATGGCATCAACCAAACCTCTTGCAGGCAAGCGACTGGAATGGATCCTGGATGGGACTCATTGATGGGATGTCATTCTTTGGACTACTCTTGACGACGTACAAGATAATGTACTTATCAATTTTTTCCAATCTTCTTGAATCACTGAATGTGGGAAACAGTCAATCCAGACTTCTGGAACTCTCACAGAGTGTGTGACATAGGGTATCTTGACTGACTAACCAGTGAATGTATCAGGGATCTTGGCCTGTAAAACCCAGTAATTGTGATGGCGGCAGCTTCAGCAGCAGCAGGTCACATTGGTGGGACATTTGAGATGCTCCAGATAGCAGCGTTAGCCAGAGTAGGAGGATTAGGAAACCTCAAGTGCCCTGACCACCATCAGGAAAGTTTATCTTTAGTTCCTAAAAGACTCATCATCCTCTCTATTGTGATATGTTGATGTATTAATGATTTTAATCATAATGTTCTTGAGATGTGCTATTTGTTCGCCTATAAATACTGTTTATGGCATCATTTATGTGTACAGAGTTCAACGGGAGAAGCTCAGGGCATATCCCACTTTATTCTAAAAGTGACATGGGACTCACTTTGTATCTTAGTCCTCAGTATGCACATCTCTTACTGGCTATACATAAGTAAGTTCTGAAGTAAGTCTTAGTGACAGATAGGAAAGAATGCAGTATCAGTGACTTATTGATGCTCTGTGTTCACCCAAGAGGATGTTTCCCAAAGCAAAGTAGGTAAAGTGTGCATTTAGTTAGGAGAGGCTATGTTATGCAACAGTAACAAACCAAGTAGAGTAACATAACCTATGTTTAGTTCATGTTCATATAAGATCTGCAAATACTATGCTCTTAGGATAAAAATGGTGAAAGTAGCAAACAGATGTCTAATGTTTTAATAGCACTGACCTAAGAGGAATCACTGTAAAACTCAAATTTTAGTAGGTACAACTTTAGACAAACTGGGAATATCAAGTGGGATGTAGGAATGTGTTCTTTTCTCACATACCCTGTGTGATTCAGCCACAGATTGTCTGGGACCACAGACTGGGAAAGCTTATTTCAGAGGCCAGTTGGTCTTTGACTATTAAGTGGAGAACCAGTGAGAGAATCCACTATGGAACTCCTGGTGAGTACTCAATCCCCCCCCACCCCCTTTCTCCCTCACTATCTCATTGTGTGACCCTAGCAACAAAGGGTTAAGGTTTTGGAATGAGACATTTGGCCTGGCAGGCAATACCTGCAGAATTGCCATTTCCCTTCTTACCTGGTCTTCCATGTTGTCTAAGGCTCTTCAAACCGGCAGCCTAGCTCTTCTCATCGAATACAATAATACCAGCAGATACTGTTGCTAGTCCCAGAGCTCTTCAGCTCACTGAAGCTATTCACTCACCATTGGTGGCAAATCAGTTTTGTATTTTAATTTTTTTTTCTATTTCCATGTTTCCCAAGGGTACCTAGAAATCTCTCCCATGAAGGCTGACTTACCATGATGTCCTGATTTGAATATAATGGTCTGGGCTCATATGTGATTATTTTTAATGTTTATTTATTTTTGAGACAGAGAGAGACAGAGCATGAACAGGGGAGGAGCAGAGAGACAGGGAGACACAGAATCTGAAACAGGCTCCAGGCTCTGAGCTGTCAGCCCAGAGCCCGACGCGGGGCTCGAACTCATGGACTGTGAGATCATGACCTGAGCCGAAGTCGGACGCCCAACCGACCAAGCCACCCAGGCGCCCCCATATGTGATTATTAACAGAAGACTCTTTTACCCTTAAAACATTTCTCATTTGGATGATAAATAATAAGGTTACTCTGCCCCGGAGGGTTCTTCCTGTTTTATTTTATGAGGCAAATGATGGATTTGTTCTCAAAGACTCTTCATTCCATTGATAAAACCACATGGGAGCCGCCGAGGCAATGGTTAGTTCTGGATGTTTAGTATTTTTAATAGTCTTTTTTTTTAATTTTGGCATCATCTTTATTTTTTTTTTCAATGTTTATTTATTTTTGGGACAGAGAGAGACAGAGCATGAACGGGGGAGGGGCAGAGAGAGAGGGAGACACAGAATCGGAAACAGGCTCCAGGCTCTGAGCCGTCAGCCCAGAGCCTGACACGGGGCTCGAACTCCCGGACCGCGAGATCGTGACCTGGCTGAAGTCGGACGCTTAACCGACTGCGCCACCCAGGCGCCCCAAATTTTGGCATCATCTTTAGATTATAGACTAGAAAGAAAGGTAGAAGGACACACAGAGGAGTTAAAGGGAATAAGCAATGGCATTCATTGATAACCGAAGGACAAACCAGAGCACATTTTGAGAAATCCACAGGAGTTCGTTATTCTGGCATGTACTTCAAAATACCCTAATGTAATCTGAAGGATGGTAACACTGAAGATGAATCTTTGCATGTAGCTGGTACTTATGAAATTTACATTCATAACATTTATTGTCTCAAGGACATTAATGATATGAATTTCATGCCCTAATGAAATTGTTATAATGCCTTACCTTGCCTCAGCTCCATCATAGAGTTAGAACAGGCACTGCACAATCTTGTGTGGAAAATCAGTTGTATAAGACTAACCATGTATTTATGATAAAAGTTATACACACTACTTTTACTTTTCCTGGAATCCCACCATTAGATAACACATATAAAAGCTGCTATTTACTTCCTAGTTACTTCAATTCTGGAAGAGAGTAAAAGAGGATTCCAGAGGTACATTATATCACCCTTAGAGTTACCTTTAGGTCTGTGGCTCATCAGACTGGCTTTTAAAATATGCATGTGCCTACAGAGACCACCCCAGGTTAAAAGTCTCTAAATACTTCATGTTGCTCTACTGTTAAATAATGTTTAGAGTTTGTTATCTTTTGTAGCTCTTGGAAATCTAATTATTTATAATATCCAGTGACATTTACATTTTACTAAATATACTCTGCTTGTACTAGTACATGTCATGCTTAGGAAAATGGGTAGATAACGCCTGGTTCTACATTTGCCTGTATCGCAAAGTATCAGGGTAACCTGCGTTATCTATTTGTTATAATTACATGATTTTAAGAACATAATTCTCAAGAAGTGCCCTTAACAGTACCATTTAAAAACAGAATTAAGAAAAGTTATCATAGCTGAAATCGTTTGTTTACCATTTAACTCTCAAGTATCAAATGAAATACCTATTCAAGTTTATTGGTATCTTCAAATAGGAACATTCATTTCCATGCCAACCGCTGCAGAGTGTTTGGTTAAGTTTTTGAGATTGATTGAAAGTAGATTGTAAAGTTGACCTATTGTGTTAAGCTTATTTACACAAACATAGTTCTTGGAAAATAAACTCGGAAAGTGCATAGCAGTGGAATCCTAACGTGTTTCACATCCTGTGCTTTCTAATACCTGCTTTACTGGGATGTGTCCTATAGAAAACCTCAACTTTTCCATAGTTACCATATCTAGGAGAAAATTACTTCAAAATGTATTCTTAAACTTGGGCTGAAATTTATGGTTTGCTTTAAGAAAAAAGGTTTTGCTTTTAATAGGTTTGAAGAATTCGCCTAGGTAAAATAATTTGTTAGTAGTAACACATTAACAGATGAAACAATCACAGATGACATGTTTTTCAGGCTCTTGAAACATATAAGAAACATACGAGAGTTGAAAATACATTAGTAAGATGTAATCAATTTAAAAAAGCCATAAATGTGAAAAAAATACAATTTCAGCAGAAACTGAAGAAAAATCAATGTGGGTGCTGGATGGTGACACATCCATTATTTAAACTGAATCTGCGTGTGTTCAAGGGTTAATCTTGGTGAGCGAGCATTTAAAAGCCCTTCCTGAGGCTCCATCCTCTTCTGTTGTATGTACTTCAATAATCAGCCTATTATATCCCGTTCTCCCTCCTGATCCCCGCTCCCCATCAAAGCGCGGACTTGTCTCCTGCGCTGAGTGACGTGGGGCCAGTAATACTGGGAGGGCGGGTGGGAGCGGGGCACGTGGATCAGAAACACTTCCTAGAAACAGCTCAACCCTGCCTGAACTTTCCCTGTAAACACAGCTCGCTGACAGAACGCATCCCTGCTGGGTGGATCCTGCAACTCCTGGAGGGAATGGCACTTCTTGTTTTTAATTAGCAAGGTGAAAGGTGAATTAAAACTAGCTGTTTGGCAAGTCAGTGCAAGAGGCTGACTTCGGAGAGGCTTCAAGGAGCCAGAAGAGAAGAGCTCCACGGGGGGAAGGCAGTGCGTGTGCTCAGGGCTTTTTTTTTTTTTTTTTTTTTTTTTTCTCAATGAACCGCTTGCAGAAGTGACTAAAAAAAAAACCCCACAGTTTCCTCCCAAGTCTACCCGCACAGTTACTGAAGAGAGCTCTGGACAGGACATGGCTCGAAAGACTCACTCCTTGGAATGTCCTCCTGCTCCCGGCTTATAAACAACTGTCCTCGGGGAAGAAAGGTCTTACATAGCCAAATACAGCCTGGCAAATGGCACTTTGGGACCGTGCTTTCTGATGACAACGCGTTCGATTTGTGACAAAGCCTCTCACGCGCTGCCCCTGGAGGGGAGTCCTAAGTAAAACTCAGACCCGCCTTCAAGTGCGGATCGGAGGGCTTGCCCGGTGAGCAGGCAGCATGGCATCGGCCGCGAACCTGGTCACCTGGCTCCTGTGGGGTTACTTACTGGAGCTTTGGACGGGAGGGCACACGGCAGATACCCCTCACCCCCGCCTACGTCTGTCACATAAAGGTAGGTCACCTTTTTAGATCCTTTTGTTAAAAAGAGAGAGAAAAAAATTAAAGCCCTTTAACCTAGATCTTTGGTCTTCACAGACCCTTAAAATGCAGCTGAAAAACATTATTGCCAAACTGACCTAAGACTCTAAGTGCCTCTGATTAGCATGTCATACTCACCGCATCTGAGAATAGTGCAAAATTGCATGCCAACTTGGAGATGTTATTTTTGTCTTGTAAATATTAGGTTTTATTAATGAGAAGTTCACTCACTAGCAGACACAACAGAAGAGGACAGGAAGCAGGTTGTAAATAGCCTGGAGGGGCTGAATCCAAGTTAGCAGTAGGTATTTGAATACCAATTTATGCATGATGGGAAACACGGATGTTGGAGAAGGGCTTCAGAGAGAGGTGCAGTATAGGTTTGGTGTTGTCCACAATGGGGATGAGAGGAGGAGGGGAAAATGAAATTCCTGAGAAGCAAAATGATTTCTTGCCCATGATGACAAAGTCATCACCGTGTAATTAAAATGACCAACGACTGATATAAATTAGCTTTTTAGTTGAACTGATTATTAGAATTTCTTTTATGTCTGGCAAAAAAAAAATGTTCAGTGTTTATTAGCAATCCTTGTAAACTGATTTATATTGATTCAAGTATCAGGATACTATTCACTAGCATTGATTCTTTTTGTGTAAATTCATATTGCTTAACTGAAGATCTAGGAGAAAGTGCTTAAATATTTTATTCTGAGCTATGTCTTGTAAAGCAGCATTTGGTCATAAATAAATGATCAAAAGATAGCTTTTGCATCAGGACCAGTAAAAGCCAGTCATGAATAGATTTGGTGATTCTTCTGTAAACAAACAAACAAACAAACAGCAAACAAAACCCACACATTGAGAAAGTGACTACTGACCCAAATGTAATTTGGAAAAAATTTTCTGCAACGAAGTATTTATTATCTGTCATTAGTCACTAAGACAGATAACAGTTGTAGTAACAACAATTACATAAGAACCACTTTTCCATTGTGTAAGATTTTAAATTGTCCCGGTTACAGAAACCTGTATTTTTAAAGTATAGGTGTAATCTTTACCAGAGGGAGAAACACAAAGGGAAGCCTCAAATTTAGATGTCATGATTGACCTTTTTTGTTTGTTTGTTTATTTTTATTGGACAGTCATCCGCTGATTTGGACCATAGAAATTTCTCATTTTTAGACTAGTTAACAAGCTATGAATACTTTCTTCGTTTAAATAGTTTTCCTACTGTACTCCCCGGTAGATAACATGAGTTTAAGAGACACATGGACAGTGTATCTGTAAAGGATTTAAAATACAGTACCTAACATTAGCACAAATTATTTGAATTGGGAAGATGTATCATGGTGTGTATCAAAATGCATATTTCTAAGAAGCTTGATCGAATGTATCAAAATGTAAAAAATTTGATGTGATGAATTATGGACAAAGAAGGATGTCAGGAGAAGAATGTAATAAATGGGTTGTTTTTCTTGTGTAGCCAAGTGGATAAGCTGCCAGTTTTGGTGAGCCACTCTTCTAACTACACCTGGTATCAACCTTTTATACCTCATTATTAGGTACTTGTTTTCAGTAGTTCACTATCAGTATATTTTTGAAGCTATATCATATTAATATTTCATTAGAGAGTTTGTAATCTGGTCAAAGCATACCCAAACTCTCTAATGCAACTAAATGCTATGCATATTATTGTTTTCAGACTCACCTTGACTACATCTTTCCCCCCCCCCGCCCCACTACCTCTCTTAATCAGAGGAATCTGGAATGGATTTTTTGGGTTGTGTTAGATGATGTGGGAGTAGAACTTCTATCTATGTGGACTCTAGACCGAAAAGTACCACAAAATTTCCCTTTGGTTTTTCTTAACCTTTTGATGTGATGGCACTAGCTGAAATGCACAATGTTGTGCTTTTCTACAAAGACGATATACAGTCACCTGAAAATAGACTGTTCTCACTTGTGCATGTTAGCCAGCAAAATCAGCTGAGAGGTCACCACGGAGATCCAACCAGAAGCAGCAAATGTAGGCACTGCAGGTGACTCAGTGCAAGGGAAGGACTGCTGGAGCAGGAATATTTAGCCCCATCTACTCTTCACACTCTAAACAGCCTTTACACTCTTTACACTCTGAAATTCAGTGGACGTCTTAGAGGTATCCAAAAACTAAGGGTGGGGTATTTCAGAGTATAATCTTTTGCTACCTTAAATGATACCAGAAATGGTACAATTTTACTAATGGATCAATTAGTTGATTGATACTGTAAGTGAGTACATGGTCCTTCAAAATATAAACAGTGCTGTATATAAATACTGTAACACCTCTGAACTGCCGCCTGACCCCCAGCAGATAAATCTCGAGGGCTCTCTAGAGGTGACCTACTGGATTATTCCAGGGATTCATTTCATAGCGGTGGTTTATGTTCTATGGGAGAAAGACAAATATTTTTCTTACCTCCTTCGTTATCAAGATGGCACCTGAGGGGCGCCTGGGTGGCGCAGTCGGTTAAGCGTCCGACTTCAGCCAGGTCATGATCTCGCGGTCCGTGAGTTCGAGCCCCGCGTCAGGCTCTGGGCTGATGGCTCAGAGCCTGGAGCCTGTTTCCGATTCTGTGTCTCCCTCTCTCTCTGCCCCTCCCCCATTCATGCTCTGTCTCTCTCTGTCCCAAAAATAAATAAACGTTGAAAAAAAAAATTTAAAAAAAAAAAAAAAAAAAAAAAAAGATGGCACCTGAGACCACAAGTCTAATGTCTCTTCCCCAAAAAGAGGTAGAAGTTGCAGCATCATATAAAAAGTTTGAGCTGAATTACATAAAATGCCAATGACTTTCCCTTTTCCTCTATCCTTCTCTATCTTTGGATGTGGCATGTCCTTAAACAGTGTTTAAGAGGAGGAGAGATCATTAGAGCTAAAAGGGGGAAAAGGCAGAGAGGGAGTGAGACAAGGTAGAAAATTGGTATCAGATATAGAGCATCTTCTTGCTGATTTCCCACTGCGCTCCACCTGCAGTGGGAAAATATTGAATTTCTCCCTAACTGAGAAGCAGGCTTAGTGGATTAAGTGATGACACATTTACTCTTGTTGAGGCAATGCCTGTATCTTTAATGTGTTCTACAGGTGTAAGATAAATTGTGTTAACAAATAAAATTATAGCAAGTTGCTGTTCTGCTTTGTAAGACTTTTCAGTCAAGATTTGAGTTGAGATTAACGGTACCAGGCAAGTGTTTAAGTGTTTATGAATAGTTAAAAATTATGGCCAACTTTATAGCCAGTACTCTAAAGAGGATAATATTGGTGTGATTATTGCAAGTTTATAATATTCTACCCAAGGATTTCCTTGAAAAATAGCTCTGATTCTCATGACAGAAGTGAAGGAAAGAGAATAAAGGGAGAAGAATCCTGCTAGATGCAGCCTCTGCCCTCTGTCGATGTCTGTTCTCTCCTTATCTCTCACCATCCTGCATTAATGAGGTTACAGGGAAGGCAAAAATAACCTTCTTGCTCATGGAGCTCAAAGAAGAAAAAACAAATGAGCAAAGCCCCATGTCAAAGAAGAAATCCCAACGTACATGGAAAACCCCAGAAATTCAGTCAAGGGAGCTTGGCAGATGGGGTAGGTATTCAAAGACCCAATAAAGAGTGACACAGTCACAGAGGCCAAGGAGAATGGCTGTGTAATCAGAGGATGTTTGGTGAGGAGATACAGAAGTGAAGGCATAAATATGGCCGAAGATCGTTCTTAGCAGATGTTGATGTTATAAATGTAGATTTGAGCATTGAATATATATCTATCCATATAAAAAAGTGGGATAAAGAGTGTTAGTCTATCTGTATTTTGATATTATAACCAATTAAACACAGAGTTGTCATAGCTTCAGATGTAGAGTCAGAGGTCTCTCCTTCCACTTATACTAATGGTAACTGTCTGTGCCTCAGTCTCCTTAATTTGAAAATAGGGATGGTAATGGTGCTTTCGCTGTATATCTTACTGGGTTTTTGAGAGAATCAAATGGAACGGCAAAACTGTAAAAGTACCTTATAACCTAAAAATTATTTTATCAATGTTTTGTGAAGACTGATATAAACGAAGAAGGTTAGATGGAAACATGTCCTAAGGAGAAAAATCTTGGGGAATGGCATGAGTTTGGATATCAATAAATTCTAGGATGATGTTAACACAGAAGAAAGAAGAAGTTGGTCTTAATTAGCATAAAATACATGGTTTACCATGATAGGTTGCATTCACTCCAAATCCCGTCTTCCATACCTTTGATCTCTAGTTATAATAATTTAGAAGATGGTCGCATCTGTGCATTTTTACAAGATTCATGGCCAATAGTTTTGCTATTGGTGTGTATGTAGTATATCTATTCATTACACATATTCACCTCACACCACACCTTTCTGATTCTTTTTCTAGCTTATGTGAAAGAAAATTGAGATAGAATTGTAGAAGAGCATAACAAAAATGAAATGTTTTAAATGATCATCCTGGAGGCTGTATTCATTTCATATCCAGAGCAAATACAAAAAAGAAGCAGTGGCTGAGCCAGTTTTTTCTGACCCAGCTCATAGCTTTGGTTTTTCAGCCAGTAACAAAGTATTATCAATAGTGACATTAGTCACATATCCCTGTGTGGTTAATAAATAAAAAGTGGTCATAAGGCATGATTCATGAAGAAAGTTGCTAAATAGGACCCAGGAGTAAATACAAACCTCATGCCAGTTCTCCCGCAGGGAGAGTCGGTGAGAATTAAGTGGTAGATTTATTAAGAAATAGTTTATGTGAAATTAAAAGTACTGGGTAAGATGAAAGGAATGACAGTATGTTTTGTTGAGTTTGGTTTACCCAGAATATATTTTCTGTAGGTGAAGTCTGTGTAAGGATTTTAGATGGTGCTATCCTTTGTAGTTTTGATATTTGTGATAGACAGATACTGCTCACATATCACAGAAATGCATATGGATATATTGAAGTCCCTGAATGAATATGAATTATTTACTTCTTACCTGGATATTGGGTGTTACATTGGTAAAGCCATTGTGCTTTAATATAGAGATAGGGCGAAGGGAGGTCAGAGTTAGCATGAGCAGTAAATGGAATTTGTAAATGAACTGGGCCAATTTTGGACTGAAAAATAACATAGTTGAGTAAAATCGTTTCTCAAGTCTTTATAAAGAGAGTGTCCTATACGTAATATAGAACTGATACTTGTTCTTGACTCTTAAATATATGCAGTGGGCATGTGGTCCCAATGGAATATTCTTTCAAAAATCTGTTGCCATATTGTCACTTTGCTGTCTATGTCAGAGTTGTCCTGTAGCCTCAGACTATTTCATAGAGAGGGTCTCTCTGGGATGAGATCAACTTGATGGCCTCAGTTCTATTATGACAACACAATAAAGAACCAAACATCAAGTTGGTCATTGCTGGTGAAAATTATTATTGTTAGCAATCTGCAGAGTCAGTTTTATTTCATCAAAGATATCTATTGGAATCATCATTGGGAGTTCTTAGTGGGAGAGCGCGCAAAGATTTACTCCTTTATCTTTGTGTGTAAAACTCTTCTGTGGCTTAGTAGAGGAATTTAGTCTGCAGGAATCCAGAAATGGCACTTTGCATGCATGCATGCCCCTTTATACATAGCCACTGCAGTGTTAAAGTGGTCTTCTAAGTTCAGTCTCGGAGAATTTAAAACAAAACAAAAGTAAAATTATACCATTAAAACACTTTCCAAAAAGTGCACAGTGAAGATTTAGATTATTTTCTTAGTTTCAATACGCAGGGCTAAATGTTGGTAATAGTCTTCAGCCCAACATCTGACACTGAAGAATATTATATAAATTATACAAAGGATTATGGTTATTTTAATAATGATTTTTTTCACAGCATGGTTTTAAATAACATTTGAAGCATAAGAGAAACTATCAATGTCATGAGTTATTTCTTGGACTTAAGCAAGCATTATTCTTTGTACTCATGATATGGATGACAGTGACAAGACTGGATATTTTATAGGTTGGATTTTCTAGACTATGAATGAAAAGATATGTGAATACCACATTTGAACAAAGTGTTTTAGTCTCTGATATTGAGAGAACACTTTCTGTCAAAGAATGTGCTGATTTCAAGAACAGAAAGTCTGAAGAACTAATAACTTGACTTCATATGGCCCTAGGGTTGGCCAAGGCAACTGATTACTCAAGAAATTTTCAGCCTTCTTTAGTTCTAATGCCTGGTTCATGGCATGCCCACCAAATGGCCCCATTGCCCTGGTAACCTTGCCTCCACAGCTAGTGTGGAAATGAAAAGGAGAAATCCATGATTTGCTTGATATCTGGGGCTTAGAAATGTATTTCTGCTTCTGTTTCTGGTAAGTAAACTCTCAGCCATTGTTGCTCTCTGTTTGAGGACTCAGCTTATGGCCTTGGCACAGTACACACAGAAGAGTGGTTTAAGCCCAGGTATTGCAAAACTGTCTCACATTGTATCTTCAGTGGCCTAAAATCTCTGTAGACTTTGAAGGAGGCATACCTAATATGAATCTTGCTTCTGGCTGTATGATCCCAAGTTACTTTCTTTTCTGACTATGAATTTCCTCATCTGTAAAATGGGGTAATGTGTAACTTGCAATATCCTGAAAGAATTACATGAGATCATGCAAATTAGCGCAGCAAATACTTTACTGTAGGAAGCTTTTCAGAGGTTATTCAATGAATCAGAGGTTCAGTGAGAATTAGCCTACCCTGGTTCCTTTTTTTTTTTTTTTTTTAATTCTAAAAGCAATCATGAGTTAATTATTAACTTATAACTTAAAATAAGGGAGGATCCTTAATCACTAGAGTTTTTTACTTGCAAGCCAAGATTTTATTTCATGAAATCCAGCTCTTATAGGAGTAGATGACTAGAAGGAACAAGGGATTTTGGGGTCTCTCGTGTTTGTAAGTCACTGTAGATGTATTTATTTTTTGATAGGATAAGGAATTAATTTATCCTTCATTAGGAAGTTGGAACTTCAAGGAAAAGGAAAGTTGCAACTTTTCTGATTGGTACCTTGGAGATAGCAGACCAAAGCCACAGCATAAACAAAAGTTACTAACAAAGGTTATTGTAGACCCAGCTTTGTAAAGCACATAGAACTAATATTACCAGGACTGAACCACACAGTCAAAAGTTAAACAAAATAGGGTCTTATAAGCAGCTAACAGCCTAGCATGTATTGTTTGCTTTGAAAGTGAAAGAAAGCTTTCCATTCTATCTTCCCTTGGACAAACAGGTAAGATAACTGGGCTGGGGCACCGCTCCTGACCTCTTAGTAGGTGTTCAATAGTGAGCATTGAGTGGGTATATAAATGAAACAAAACGATTTAGAGTCGTGTTTTGTAAAGGAGAGTCTGATGGAGGTTGGCATGAGGAACGCCAAGGAAACAAAGGAATCCTGAAGAACTGTTTATGGCTCCTTGGGTGAGGCATGCATTAGGAGCAAGGCTAGGGCTTTCTCTCCCCAGTCACCCTCAGGCCTCTCGGGGCTGCATTGTAGTGAAGCAACCAGGGCCTCCAGACATGTTAACCATATTTGCTCATTTATAACCAAGCAGCAGCTCCTGCTTCTGTTTCTGCTTCTGCTTCTCCTTCTCCTTTTCCTCCTCTTCTTCCTCATCCTCTTCTTCCTCCCACTTCTCCCACGTCTTCTTCTTTACTTTTTGCTGCATTTGTCTTTCCTGGGTGATCACCAGACACCTCCCCTTTTTTCTCTTACCACTTCATTCTTTGATTACCCCCCTGTGTTGCTATCACCACCCCTCTCTCCCTTTTTTCCTCCTCCTCTGCTTTTGTTCCAGGTAGATATTTTTATTTCACCCTCATCTTAGCCCAAAAGTAGAATGAAAACATATTTCTGGTGAATGGTGTATATTTATTGGTCCTCAGTTTATCTTCAATATTTGTTTCATTTTTATTCTCTAATTTAATCAACAGAAGACAGGACCTTTGAATTAAACAACAAAGTTTAATTATACTCATTAGGCATTCAAAAGTTGGTGAAATTCATGACTTAGGAAATAAGTTACTTACTAGCCACCTGGACAACTCACCCTCTTTGTCTCGCCTGTGTTTCTTTTTTTTTTTTTCTTCTTAACGTTTTTTATTTATTTTTTAGAGAGACAGAGACAGAGTGTGAGTGGGGGAGGGGCAGAGAGAGAGGAAGTCACAGAATCTGAAGCAGGCTCCAGGCTCTGAGCTGTCGGCACAGAGCCGGACGCGGGGCTCGAACTCACAGACCTTGATATCATGACCTGAGCCGAAGTCGGATGCTTAGCCGACAGAGCGACCCAGGCTCCCTGAGTCTCACCTGTGTTTCTAATGGACAGCTCATGCTGCCAGTTATGTCAAGGCTGTGGGGACTGGAGCAGGAGGGAATTAGGGTACCTGGAAGGAGGGACCATGCCCCGCCTCTACACCTTGGCTAGGCTTGGGTTAAGTGTAAGTTAGGATATTCTTCATGTTAAGCCCATCTTTTTCTAGGCCATTTCAGTTCATTTTCTCTGAGTTTTAAGTTTTAATTCATTGGAACCAGAATAAAAAGAGGGTTTTATTCACAAGATAGAGCAAGAGGAGCAGCGTCCCTAAGAATAAGTCTCAGTGGTGGGTTTAGGTAGCCAAACTAATTCCAGAACCAGAAGCAAAGCAGCAAAGCAGCAAAGAAAATGGGAATAAAAGAGGCAGAAAGTAGAGGACAGCTAGGGACGCTGACCTTTTCCCCTCTGACCAATTCCCTTCCCGGAAATGATGGGAAATGAAGAGGGCTTTAAATTCAAAGCTCAAGATGCGCTATAGAACTAAAATCAAAGAGGAAATGTGCTGACAGCGTTGCACATAGCTATTCATGCCTCCTGATGGCTTTTTTCCTAAGCCCGACTCCAAAAGTTTATTATGCATCATGTGATTCCTGAGATCCTTTCCAATTCTAAAATTCTAGGACTCTTTTCCTTCCCTTACTAGACCTCCCAGTGTGTAGAACTTCTCCAAAATACTTTAAAAATTCCTATTAGGAAACACTATGTTCTGGTGGAAAGAATAAGTAAGGACTCACGATTTTAAAATCCTGAGTCTGAATGTTTAGTACGTATATCCTATTTGACACTGTGTTATTCTTGCTAAATCATTGAACTTCGAAGGGTAAGCTTCCTCACAAGTATAAAGGGACTGATGAACACTATCTATCTCGTACAATATTGTAGAATACGTACATGTATCATGGAAACATACATTTTGTTGTTGTGCCTTAAAATATTGTCTATTGAATTGTCTTTAAACATTTTATGATTTTTGAGGGCAAGGAACATTTAATTTTTTTAATTTTTAAAAATATTTTTGAGGGGCGCCTGGGTGGCACAGTCGGTTAAGCGTCCGACTTCAGCCAGGTCACGATCTCGCGGTCCGTGAGTTCGAGCCCCGCGTCGGGCTCTGGGCTGATGGCTCAGAGCCTGGAGCCAGTTTCCGATTCTGTGTCTCCCTCTCTCTCTGCCCCTCCCCCGTTCATGTTCTGTCTCTCTCTGTCCCAAAAATAAATAAACGTTGAAAAAAAAAAATTAAAAAAAAAAAACATTTTTGATAGGACTCTTGTGAATAGAATAAAATGACTTAGCAGATCATTCCTAAAGCCAGTAATTACAGGCTGGGTGTTGACCATCTAGGGGATAAAAACAAAACAAAACTTTTTATTATTGTCGTTGGCTTCCATATTACGGTCAAAATGACAACATCATAAAGGCTTCTTTAATTTTTTTGAAGGGATAGAGCTACTGCTAAAAAATTTGCGTGACAGAAGGCTTAGTTGAATTTCACTGCAGAGGAGATGAAGCTGCTTGGGATTTTCTTCTGTTCCTCTTCCAAGCTAGGATCCGGAGGAGATAGACACTGGGGTGCTATGAAAAGTGTCAGAGACTGGCAGCACCAGCTCTCCTGGGAGCTTCTTCATCAGTGATTCTGGCACTTAGGAAGCTGTGTTTTAAGTCCTGCAGGTGACTTCATGCACACTGGAGCATGAGAAACGCTGGGCTAAGTGTTTGGGATGATGCTCCAGGGGAGCCTCACTTTTATGTTACCTTTTTCATTTTTTCCCCTTTAGGTCCATTGCCTACGTTCGGGGTGTTGTTTATTCAAATTTCCAAATCACACCCTTGATCCTAATAAATATACTTAAATTCCTGAGTGTCTATTATATACTATACCATTTTCTACCTATTATTTTTTTTTTTACTAGATGACATATGGGTAATAATTTAACATGTAAATGAAATCTGTTTTTAATGATTATTGATGGTGTAAATTAGGACACGTCATGCTATCACTGAGTTCAGATGAGAAAACCTCGAATATTGGTGGATTATGGAAAAGCAGTTTATAAGATTCCAGAACTCCTTCATCTCTCAGTGGAATATTTTCTCGGACTAATGAAATTAGGTCCACTTCTTTTTTGTTGTTGTTGTTGTTGTTGTTATATATCCTGATCTTTTCCTTCAGGGACTCAGAAGCTTCTGTATCTTCTTAAGAAATATTTGTTTATTCAGTCATTCACTTATTCCATGACTAGTTGGTGAGCTTCTTCCATCTTTAGAGACTGATCATCATGCTAGGGATTTAAGAATAAAAAACACACAGGGCCCCTGGGTGGCTCAGTTAAGTGTCCGACTTCGGCTCAGGTCATAATCCCAGGAGTTCGAGCCCTGTGTCGGGCTCTGTGCTGACAGCTCACAGCCTGAAGTCTGCTCTGGATTGTGCATCTCCTTCTCTCTCTGCCCCTCCCTGGCTCTATCTGTCTGTCTCTCTCTCTCAAAAATAACATTAAAATAATTAAAAATAAAAAGAATAATTAAAAAAACACAGTTTTGTAAGTGCGATGCATTTCCTGGATGGGATCCTGGAAACATAAAAGTAAAACTTATTTTAGTTAATAATAATGGATCCATATTGGCTTATCAACTGTGACCAAGTACCATACTAATGTAAGGTGTTAATAATAGGGAAATTGGGTGTAGCTTTATGAGGACTCCCTTCACTATCTTTACAACTTTCCTGTAAATCTAAAACTATTCTAAAGTAACAAGTTTATTAAACACACACACACACACACACACACACACACACACACACACAGCACCTCTACTCAAGCAGTATTCCTGTGAAGCTGTAAGGTCTAGTTGTAAGAAGAGACAAGTCGTGATAAAGCAGGATTTTTTTCTATACTTGAAGTTAACACAAAGAGCCTGTGGAAGCATGGAGTTGGAAAGAAGAACCAGAGCACAGTATTGGGGATGAGAAGTCTAGGCAAGAAGCATGGAGCAAATCATCCAGGTCCAATCCCATCTTGCCACCATTCCTGCCTCCCTCCGACTGCCGTCCTACTGCATGTAATGCCCTGTGTCCTCCTACAAACACGGCTGCCCTTGGATATCTAAGTAACTGAATCCCACTGTGTTCATAGCTTTCCTACACACAATAGTATGACAAATGCTCTGTGTTCATGGTCAATCAAATCGCCCCCATTTCAATATGACTTTAAGTCATTCTCACTTTTCTTGTTTGAGTAATATGATTAATACAAATTTACAGGTAAATTTTGAAATTTTTGAAGGCAGGTTTATTGTTTTATTGTTTGGATCCTTAGAAGCTAATGTGGTTTATGTACTTGATAAATTTATTATGTCTGTTGCATTTAATGTATGAATGTAAGTGTTAGATTTATTCACTTTAATGTTACCAATCTGAATTCTTCAGCTGGATGCCACATCTAAATAGGTTCCTAATACAGGTGGCACAAAATGAGACGATAGGCCTCGCAGGAGGAGCATTCGAGAAGTCAGGAAAAACGATGAGAATAATTCTCTTCTATCCCTGCTCCAAAATGTTAGGTCCCACTTTGGCTTCAGGTCTTCTGTTACGAAAGCTTTGAAGAGAAATCCAGAACTGCTTTTAAATTATTCAGGAAATATCTGTATATTATTGGAAGGTACAGTTTAAGGCTTTGGCAGAGGTGGTTTGAATTCATCTGGGCCATTACATGATAGATGTCACATTTCAAGCACCTTTCCGTTTGCTTCAGTCATAATCTCCAGTGTCCAGTGTAGCAGCGGATTCATTTCTAGAGTGATGAACTATGAAGAGAGACAAAGAAATCAGCCACAAAGCAGAAAAAGGCAAGACTATAAAAGGGTAGTAACTTATTCAACACCTTTGTTTCCAAAGAATATTCTAAATGAACAAAAGCAAGAATAGTTTTTTGTTTTTATCAGTTCATCTCTGTGGAAAGGAAGACTTATGAATATTTTGACTATGTTGCTTTTGTTTTGTGCATTTATTGCTCTAGAAGCATGGCTATAGGCAATAATGTAGTGAGAAGAATAAGCACTCTGTACAAGTTTTATAATTAAATTAGCTTATGCAAGTTATCTTCAATTTATTTCCCAGCCCAAGTTAATTGAGAAAGAACCAATGAAAAATTTGCCTTAAGATTTTATCTTACAAAAATTGACAATATGTTTTGAAATCATTGTATACTTGAGTTGTTTTTTTTAACACCATACTAATTACTCCAATATAATACATCTAATGTGAAAGCAGAAATTAATGGACATAAACAGAAAGGTTAAAAGTGAAGTTAATTCAGGAGAAAGCACACATTTTGTCACTGTCCCTTTCTACTATAAGGAGTAAATACATATGGAAACAGGAAGCACCTGATTATCTTATTTTTAGAAACCAAAGTCAAGTTGTCAAATAAATATATAGAAAATAGGATCATTTTGATCACTTTGAGCAAGGTAAAAGTAATATACTTTTAAAGTAAAATGTGTAAAATACAGAAAATAAAAGCGATTCCTTTTGAAATAGCTCTGTCATTATTGATGAAACTGATATAGCTATTTTTCCTTATCAAAAGCAAAAACAGAAACAAAAAAAAGGAAGGGAAAAAGAAACTTCAAGCTCAACATTATCATGATGCATAAATGCTACACATATTTCCGGTCAGATGAGTGATTATGTGACAGATAACTTTACAATTGCTTGGAAAGAGTACTAGAATATTGAGCTTGCTGAAAATTTAAGGGTCTGCTTAAACTTGAGTTAACCATATGGTGTATTCTTAGAATAGCCATCCCACCCGTGTTTAAAATTTAAATTAAATAGAAAAAAAAAAACCTTTTTCCAAAGTCAAATGTTATCATTTTAGTTGGTGTACTCAATTATCCATATAATTGCATCTTCTTGTTCATAAGGGACAAGTTAATAGTTCTTTTTAATCTGTCTAGAATGAAGAAAGAAGAAAGAAGCTAGGACTATAAAACACTGGAATGGTATTACAAGCCACCCAAAAAATCAATTTTGTTACTACATTGTTACAATTATGAGAAGTTAATGTTTAAACTTCAACACATTAATATGCTTTGATTTTCTAGTAATTTCCCAAAGCAGAATTCCCTTGTAATATTTAGATAACCGTAGCAAGAAGAAAAATATTACAGTTAAGTTAATTATGCTTATAATTAAAAGAATATAATTATATCTTTGTCATTATATTTCTCAGAAATAAGATAAAAGTTATGTACTGGGCACTGCTTTTGACAGATTTTTTTGCCAAATGTTTTTTACTTGCTCCAAAATATGTATGCCCAAACTGAAGTCTGATGTATTTTAAGATTGTAGAAAAAAATTTTCATATCTGGAGGGGGAAAAGAAAAGAGAAGTCTCTAAGGCTTAAAATCAATAAAATTAGACAAGAATAGAAATGAAAGATTAGGAAATTAATAACAATGAGAAAGTCTACGCACAAATAAGGCAGTAATCACTCAGAAACACATTAGATGCCTTTTAGCATATTGGTCTCAAGGGAGGTCAAATAAATAGGATACTAGGATTTTGTTGTAGGCAGTTGCGTTTTGGAATATATACTTACGCTCACTAGGCATTTGCATGCCTATATAAATGAACATAATTAGGAATAGATTTTGTTTAGATTAGAATGCCATTTGTCCTATTAGTCTGCTCATAAATACCCACTGCCTCGTTGGAACAGATCTTGATGTAGCTTTGTTTTCCAGTGTCCAAATTGCTGTAATAGGAGGACATTTACCCACAATGTATCATTGGGAAGTTTTGCTGTTGTGGAATAAAACTCTTGCCAGCCAAGGCGCTTGCTGGAGGCAGTGCTGTGCCTGTAAATGCTTGTGGAATATTGCAATGTTGTTGCCTCCAGCATGGCGTTTCACTTCTAAGGTTCCCCCAGCCAGGCTCCAAGTTTCCATTCACACTGCTAGCCCCTGAAATTTCCCTTTGTCTTCACTGACTATTTTTTTCCTCCTAACAAATAGACCCAGCTGCTGCTGCAGCCGGTTGCCCACACTCCCCCATACTGCTCTTGCTGAGGATGGCAGCCAGGGTAAGGAATAACAGCTGGGATTGGCTTACTTTGGCATCTAAATAATTTGGGGTGGGTCCATTCCTAACTTTATTATTTCATTTAATTTTATAATCTTTCCTGCTGCGGCAATTAAAAAAAAATAGGTAAACGATGTTTTTCCAAAACGTTGCCTTCATCTGGCTGTGACTCTGAGACCCGGCTGCTCCAGACAGATTGGTTGAAATGCACACTGTTATTTTTTCCACTCTGAAACACCGTTTGGAAAACAAATGTAACAGAAACAAATTTATTAATGTGATACCGGACACATAGCCCTTCTCTGACTCAAATCGATGGAAAATAAATAGCACCTATGTCACTGATTGCAATAAGGATTAAATGAAGGACCATTGGAATTCATTTAGAATAGTGCCCGATGCCTAGTCAATGCTAAGTGTTTGATGGAAAGTAGAGGGAGAGAGGGAGAGGGAAAGAACAGTAGAGAGCCCTGGAAAGCAAGAGTGGAGCAAGAGAGAGGAGACAGAAAATGGAGAGAAGATGAGGAGAAAGGGAGGAGAGGAGGGAGAACTTACTGGTGGAATATGAAAAATCAATAATTACGCTTATGCAGTTAAGACCCATGTGACATGCATAGAATTTCATATACCTATTCCAACCAAAATAAAAATAAATGATTAGAAGAAGACTGGAGTTTAAAAATACTTGTGGAATTTTACCCACATCAGAGTATTTTCTCTGCCGTGACATCCAGACAGGTAGTCAGATAAGTTTGTTATTTTGAATTTGTACATTTTCATGGAAAGGGAATTCGCTAGCTGGTAAGGAAGTCCATTCCATTTTTTTTTTTAATTTTTATTTTTATTTTAAGTAATCTCTACATCCAACATGGGGCTCAAACTCATGAGATCCAACTGAGCCAGCCAGGCACAAGTCCATTCCACTTTTGAATATTCTGATGAGGAGAAAGCATTTGCATACCCAATCCAAATCTATATTACTGCATTTTCCACTTTTTTTTTAGTTAGAGAGTGCATGAGCAGGGGAGGGGTGGAGAGAGAGAATCCCAAGCCGGTGTCACCAGGAGCCTGATGCAGGGCTGGAACTCACAACTATGAGATCATGACCTGGGCCGAAATCAGGAGTCAGACGCTTAACCAACTGAGCCACCCAGGAACCCCTGTATTTTTCACTTCTTGTTGTAGTTCTTTCCTCTCCTGCCGTAAGATTCTAGGTCATGGCCGACCTCCAAATGTTTAAAGAGAGTTATCATGCACTTTTGTGGTGTGGGGTGAACATTTCTCGTGCCATGGTTATCCTGACTGTACTGTCAGGGTTCCGACCATCCTCCTCTTTGTTAATGTCCCCCTCAAAACGGAGCACCACAATCAATACTCAAGAGACGCCTCCCTTGTTCACAGAATAGTGGTTACGCTAACTGGCGACTTTTATTTATTAAAGCCACCTGAGTGACAGTAGCTCATTGGGCACATAGGCCAACCTGTGGGTTTACGGTGAGATTGCTGTCAGGTTTTTCACATAGGCTCTAAGCCAATGCTTTCCTTTATTTCGCATGCGTGGTTTGTTCGTCGACGTTAAGGAAAACTCTCTCCCACTCTCTCTAATGTCGAATGTGAATCATAAGCACAATAACAGCATGTGGTGTCCTGGAGAAGGACATGAGCTCTGGAGTGAGACGTGCCCACATTCAAAGACCGTTTTCACTTGTGTTTAATTTTTCTTAACCTCAGTTTCCACATTTATTATCTGTAGGAAATTTAGCTAGTTAGAAATGATAACACTTATATTCAGTATAGAAATTTCTTTTAAAGTATTTTTAAAAATTTAAAATACACATTGTGTGGATTTCTCTACAATGTCAGTGTTTGGAAGAAGTTTAACACACATTTAAGACAATTTTTTTTTAACGTTCATTCACTTTTGAGGGACAGAGACAGAGTGTGAGCAGGGGAGGGGCAGAGAAAGGAGACACAGAATCCGAAGCAGGGTCCAGGCTCTGAGCTGTCAGCACAGAGCCCGACGCGGGGCCTGAACCCATGAACTGTGAGATCATGACCTCAGCCGAAGTCAGAAGCTCAAGCGACTGAGCCATCCAGGTACCCCACATTTAAGACAATTTTTAAATTATAGCATATATAAACTACTATGCTTTTGGCTTTCAGGGAAGATGCCGACTAATAGATGTTATTGCTGGTTTTCTTCATAAACATTGTTAAGTAATTTATATAACTATAGTAAGGGAAAGGTTAACCTGAAATTTTTTAATATGGAGAAATAAAGTACAACCTTTCTTCACAGCTAAAATAGGAGACTTTTTAAATGTCTTAACAATTTTTATTTAAAAAGAATCTGGAATGGTCACCACGGCAGAATGGCAGAATTAAAATACCACCATAGCTGTGATTGCTTAATTTTGTAACTTTAATTTGCTGTCATTTTGTAGATTTGCCAGTCTCTCTGGGTATTTGTAGAAAGTACTGCAATTAAAAAAAAAAAAAAGAGGCATATGATTTTTCAGAATAATTTTTTCATTAACTCCTTGTAAGTCAATAGTAAGCTCTAGAAAAATTATTTCACTGGAGATTTTATATGTTAAAAAGTATATGTCATTAAAATGAAATTTTTAAAAATCTATTTTTTAATCAAACTTATTTGTGGTGTCTGTTCTGTTCTTGTTATAGGATTAACTTCATCGCATGTCCTTTTCCTATATTACTAGTTTATGAGCTACTCACACGTTTTTGGAATTTTGAATGTAGAGGAAGAATGAGTCTGAGAATAGTATTGAGTCAGGTGGTCACCAAGTCCAAAGAACACTACATATTCATTGTTTCTTAAATCAATTTATATCTTTCTGGTCCCACTAATGTATTTATGGTCCATCTGCTTTATTACAATAGCCTCCTAATATGTTACTGTCAATCCAATCTACTTGTCATACTATAAGCAGAGTGATCATTAAAAATGCAAATCTTACTCATTCATTCCCCCAGATAAATCTTTAATGGAAGAATATACATGGCTTTTAAGAGAGAATGCACCCTTCTTGACGTGGTACACTAGGCTTTTCGTGATTGAGCCCTGTTTACTTTTCTTTCCTGTGATAGATCTTTTTTGAGTTTCGATCTCCAGTGATTCTGAACTCCATGTCATTCTGGACACCTGTCAAGCCTTTCCTTGCCTCCAAGTCTTTGTACATTGCTTCTGCTTCCACGAATGGCTTTCTCCTTTGTCTCCAATGTCCCTTCCTCGTCTGCTTACTCTTAACGACTGCTCATTTTTAGGACTCGATTTAGGCATGATATGCCTTTGCCAGTCTTCCATTAGCCTCCGGAGCACTCCATACATAGTTCATAAGTGATTTACATTGTCTATTTGTATATTAAGCTCTATAGGATAAACTAGTTGGGAATAGAGATTGTATTTTACTGAATACTATATCACAACTATATATCTTCATACCTAGCAAAGAGTAGGAAATCAGTAAATATATGGATGAATGTGTTGTGCTATGGCCAACTGGTCTTTTCTGGGTGTTCATTCTGTACAAGAAACACATGGGAAAAGCTACATTTCAGTGGCACAAAAGAATCTTTCTTTAACTTAGGAGAGCCATAAATAGCCTGTTCACAGATAATTCCAAAATTATTCGTAAATATGTTACCCATAAAATTCATCATTTTTAGGTTGATATTATTTCTTCAGTGTTGTGAAAGAATACTTTTTAAGCACTACCCCACTTTGTATAAATTCCAGATCAGCATCTTTGGTAACATCTAGTATATGAAACAGCCTTTTAAAAAGCCCATCAAACAGTGATTTACAATTTCCTCCTTCATAAAATCACTTAGTTACCAATGTATCCAAATTATAAATTCTAGTAAAGGAAGTGGAATTTCTTTATACTCTGTGACACAGTTATGGAAAAATATTTGGTGGGGTTACTTTCATTCCTTTATACTTAACCTTTGTAAGGCATTTATTAGCCCTCATATGTGAAAATGGAAATTGGTCATTCTCTTAAGGAGGATTATATAAAAATACTACTGCAAAATGAGGATTGTATAGGAACATAAAACATTAAAAATAAAAGTTAATGCTGGAAAGGAAATAGTTGCCCACAAAACTACTAAAAATGACGCTAAGATTTTTTTAGACTTTGTCTATGCTATTTAAAGTAAGAATTCCTTATATGTAAGTGATGAATTACTAAATCCTACTCCTGAAACCAATATTATGCTATATGTTAACTAACTAAAATTAACAAAATAAAATAATAATTCTTAACATATATTTTAGAATTTTAACCCACTTAATTGTTAAATGAAGAAAGAGTATGAATTGGAATATTTGAAGAATGTTTCCTGGCAGATGTGGGATCTTATGTGGGACTTGAAGGATGGGTAGGAGTTCATTAAAGGGAGAACAAAAACACGGGCTTTGCAGGCTGATGCAAAAAGGCAAGACTGATGGAGGTTGTAGTGAAATTTAGGAGAAAGCCAAACTTTCAACAAAAGAGCAGGAAATGACATTGAGTAAGTATATTGGGGCCAGTTTGCTAGGTATGTTCTTTTTATTAAAAGTTACTAAAGTATGGCAAATTATGATTTTTGTAAAAGTAAACATTCAAATGTAATTCCTTTTCCTATTCTGCAAAATAGCCCATCTCAGAACTAGTTATCTCCAAAATGAGAGAGACAATGAAATTCTATTTGCTCTAGAATGTACTTGGACCAAAAAAAGTAGAAAAATGCAAAAGAAAAGATCTGTTTTTTGTAAAAGTCGTCATAACATGACCGATAATTTCCCTAACTACCTAGATCATGCTTTCTAATAATCCAGACATTTCTCTTTTGCTTATCATGATGCCATTGTTCAAAATACTATTTTCTTTATTTGCAGTCTGTATACTACACTTGTCAAAAGATTAAGACAATAGACTCACATGTAATTCACAGCAGCTATTTACCCCCAACTGAATGTCATTATTGAAATCACAAAAACAGATTTGGAAGGGACCCTGATAGGTTATCTCATTCACTCATGGTCTAATCTCTTCAAGGGCATAGATGGAACCTGCCACAACACAAGTACTTAAGACGTGTTTTTCTTTTCCTTTCTTAATCAACCTGAGCCATTTTACTCTAGCTAGGCAGGATTGTTTAAAACCTTTCCTGATGAAAAAATTCCATTTAATAAACAAAGCTTTCAGGAGAGAGATTGCACAACAGCTCTTAGTATTTAGCAAAGCTTAGTGTTCAGAAAGCTTACTGAAAACACATTCTTTATTATATCTATGGTAGCTCACCCATGCATCTTCCATTTAAGACCATTCTGTCTAGTGTTGTATGGTTCACTTAAAACAGTAAAATTGCTTTATAGTTACTATAATCTGCCTTCTAGTGGGAAGGTGTGGGTGTATGTGTGTAAACCTCTCTCTTCTAGTGGTAAAAACAATGATGGAGATCTATAAAGTATGGTATTATTAGTGTTAGTCTTCTTATGACCTTAGAAGTGTTATGTAGTTTTAACCTATAAATTGCCTTTTCTTAAAGATACAAATACTCTCACCCTGCCAGCTTCTAGAAGCCCCTCCATTCATCCATGGTTGCCTACACTGTGGTACAACCCATCTGAGCCCTTTTTTTTTTTTTTTGTAACCTCTGGACCATAATCCAAGCTCTTAAATTTTTGCTACATTTTTCTTATCATCGTTATTTTATTCTGTCTCCAGGTCCCTCAGTGCCACACTATCTGTTAAGTAGGGTGTATAAAAACAATCTGATGCGAATTGAATGCTATGTACAACATAAAGTGTACAAACATTTTAGAACAGTTTAGAGGAATCACATCTCAAACTAAGGATAACAGTGATGGTAATTTCAGTAGATAAAAAGTAGACAGGTGCCACAGAAACTCTTCCAAAAGTGCTGGGCACAGAGAAAGTGCTCAATTAAAATTAGCTGCTATTATTAGCTAGGGTGAAAGTGGCAGTGATGGTAGTGTCTAAATACGTCACAGCAGGATCTGTATCTTATTCGCTTTTCTCTTCAGGGAATATAGTGCTTTGTTCTGTTCACTGATCGGTTCAATACATATATGCCTACATATATTCAATTAGTTCTATTCTTGAAGAACAATAGGTAGGAAGCTATTTAAGCCTTTAAATTATTGTGAAGTCCTATTTGAACTGTTTATTAATCTTTTAATTCTTCATCAGGTACAAGATAGAATTGCACATCCATCCCTCCCTCCCCTTGGAAATTAGCATGGCTTTGTGACTCGCTCTGGCCAATTAAATGAGGTCAGAATTGACAATTGCCAGTGCTGTGCAGAAACTGCAATCTGTGACCGAGAGTGTGATTTATCACATTTCCTTTGCTTGCCTCAGCAGTCACAAATGCACTTGCCAAGATGGGGCCTCTGTTACCTGGGTCTCAGACTTATTTGCTAAGCCGGGTCCCACTTGAAAACTTGCCTTGGATGTGTAAACTGAGTTTGAGATTTCCAGCATTGTTTTTTTTTTTTTTTTTTTTAATTGGGGAACAGCCTGCCCTTTCTTGACTGACAATTGGCAACACATTTATTTGTGAAGAAAACATTTTTGCTCCTAGACATGACTAAGCAAACTATTTTCTCCACACGCACATAAATTACCTTCAGGTGTCACTCCGCATAACTGATTGTGCCAGGCCAACTTTCTCGACACTAAATGTGGTGAAATTCTTTCCTTACAAGGAAGAAACACAGCAGCTGTTGTATTTGAACGGGAAAACTGCTTCTGGCTGGCTGTCCACAGTGCTGAATTGGAAGTAAGATCTGGTGGCTGTTTATCTCCCAAATTTTTAGCTCCTTGGCGCAATGTGAGGAGCTCGGCTTACCTGTGTCATTGTATCTGACCCTCTTTAGCCTCCCATCTTTACAAGGCAAAGTATAGAATGCATTGACTTGCGACAGGTACAGCTTTTGAATAATCATTTGGGATTATCCGTGCCAACAGAGCAACTCTTAGTAATAACAAGAAAGACGCAAAGGTGAAGAAAGTAATCCTCCTTTCCATTCTCCTACCCCACATATTTGGTTCTTCACTGAGAGATTCAAGAAGATTTCTAGAATTCTTCTCTGTCTGCTTTTATATGTGAATTTTATTTTTTATGTTAAATGCTTTAAAAGATATTTCATCTTTAGAAGTCATTTTGGGTGTACTTTTTTCAGTAAATGATTATGAAGAAAATTACATTGCTTATTCTCTAGTGGGAAGGAGTAAGAAATTAAGATGAAATGTGTAGTTATAGTGGGAACTAAGAGATATGTGAAAAAAATGTTGTTTGGAAAGAACTGCCTTTTAAATTTTGTTTGTACCACCCTTGAGATTACCATTCTTGAGTTTATCCTTAATTTTTCACATTAGTTTACCATCTTCGTATTTAAAAAATTTTTTTAATTATGACAAAAATGGAAATGTGGATTGTAAAATACAAAAGAATATCAAATGCAGAAAAAAAACCCCAATAATCTTAATTCAACAGCTTTGTTAATTATATTAACATGAGATAGTCTTAGGCCTGACTTCTTGTGCTCAGAGTAAGCCTGTTTTTCTATGTAAATGATAAATAGAGCTCCTTGTTAGTTCAATTTTAGATGAAATCAGTAAAGACAGAGTATTTTCTGAAAACAGTAGTCATTTCATATTGTTTTGTGGTTTACAGCTCTCTGTTAAAAACAGCATGATATTGTGAGGCTTACTTTAAACAGTCATACAGCCTGATTCACAAAGGAGAATTGATAATTCCTTCCCATGTTTTTTATTTCTGTGTCTCTTAGATTTAATTCTGTTTGTTATTTACCTATTGATGGGAGGATGGTGAGAGGGGCAGGATAGGTTAAATGGATTTATTGAGACACTAAAAGGCAGTTTCCTTTACTTTCAGGTTGTAGGATAGTTATGACGTTAGGGTGCTTCTTCCAATGTGAATAAAAGTTACTGTTTTTTTTTTTAAATTTTTTTTTAACGTTTATTTTTGAGACAGAGAGAGACAGAGCATGAACGGGGGAAGGTCAGAGAGAGAGGGAGACACAGAATCTGAAACAGGCTCCAGGATCTGAGCTGTTAGCACAGAGCCCAACACGGGGCTCGAACTCACGAGCCTTGAGATCATGACCCCAGTCAAAGTTGGGCGCTCAACCGCCTGAGCCACCCAGGTGCCCCAAGTTACTGTTTTTAAGTATCTACTATGTGCTTGATGATGTAGATGCACCATCTTTCAATTATTTTTATATTATTATTCATATTTCATGCATAAGCTAAAAGAGGCTCAATTATTTAAATGCCTTGTCCACGTAAATCCATGTAGCTGTTAAGTGACAAAATTGGATTCAAACCAGTGTCTGTCTGTTCTTTCTGATAGAACAGGCTGAGTTATGGGTATAGTTTTGAAAGACTCTTTCCGCTTAGGATATCAAACTGTCTTTCCCAATGGTACGTAGATTAGTCTTCATTGTATTTTTCTACACGAAATATTAACTTTTATAATACTTATGTTGTAAGTTGGACCTATCTTGTTGAAGCTTTACTATATAAACTCTAATAACATGGCTTCCAAAGGGCTTGTTCTTCCCAGAAATAGACATTTATGTGTTTTTCCTCATCCCTAGTGACAGTGGAACACTCTGAGTCCAGAGGTAAAATTAGGCAAGGTAGGCTTACACTGCACACATACAATTATCAAAATATACTCTCAGCATTAGGAAGGCACTGGGGACTGGGCAGTTACCTTGGTTGCTTATTTTTCTCATCAGTTGAAAACACAGTCATATTTGGGCTGCGTGACCTTGGGTATTTTGCTGGCTAAGATTCATTTCTCCGTTTGTAAAATATACCCATCTCCTGCTGAGGATTACTTTCTGCATTCATTTGAATATTATATTTAAACTTTAGATCACAGTGCCTGTCATAGTAAGACCTTGAAATTATAAGTATTTACTGAAAACATGAGAAAACACATGAAGAAAGGAATTGTGTCATCACTGTGCTTTAGCTCTGGGGAAAATGCGTGTGTGTGTGTGTGTGTGTGTGTGTGTGTGTGTATCCGTTAGCAGTGAGTAATAATCTGAATATAACTAAATAAAGCAGATGAAACAGGTTAAGGATAGAATGTAGTAGGGGTTCCTTTTTACAGAGGGTGGCCAGAGAGAGTGTCTCTGATCAGGTGATATTAGAGACCTAAAGGAATATGGGAACCTGGGAGGAAACATTATGGACAGAGATATTGACAAATACAGAAGCATTGAAGCTGAAGCATCATCTGTCCATTCTAACAGTGAAAGGAGCAAGAGAAATAGTGAGAGATGAAATCAGTGAGGTACCGTGGAGAACTGATCTGTTGGCCTTGTCTGCCATACTAAAGAGTGGATTTAGGCTGTATGAATGGGAAACCATTGGGGAGTTATGAATTAAAAGTGGTTTGGTCTGACTTTCACGTTGAAGAGGTCACACCAACTGCTGGTTAAGCAATGATAGATTTTAAGTTTGAAACAGAAAAACCAATTCAGAGGCTATTTTGATAGTTCAGGTAAGAGAATTTGGTAGCATGGGTGAGCGTGGTATTGATGGAGGCAGAAAGGAAAGATATTATGAATATTAAAGGTAGAGCTATATAATTTGCTGATACATGGTATCAGGTTATAAGGGTACAGAGAAGCCAAGGATGATTCCAAGGGTTTTGTCCTGAACAACTGGAACAGTATAGTAACCACTTCCATGGGGAAGGTTGCAGGAGAGGCAACTGCGGCAATGCAGAGAAATTATGTGGACCGCTGGATGGAGGCCGAGGTGAAGCAGAATGATGGTTATCAGTGGATGATCCACACTATGATTGCCTGGTGATGAAATGATCTGGCGAGAAGAGACAATTGATGATGCAAAAGTGGGACTGAAGTCCTCTAGGATTGACTGAAGCAGAGCAGAGGCCGGGCTGCCACAGAAATGCACAGGGACGACTGAGTATAGGAGGACTGACACAGGTGGTCAACAAAACTGATGGTGGGTGGGAGACCTTGGAATTTCTCTCTTGATAATTTCTAGTTTCTTAGATTATTTATTTATTTATCTATCTAGCTATCTATCTATGAGAGAGTGCAGGTGTGGGTCTGTGCTGGGGAGAGGCAGAGAGAGGGAGAGAGAGGATCCCAAGCAGGCTGTGCACTATCAGAGTAGAGCCTGACACAGGGCCTGAACTCAGGAACTGTGAGATCATGACGTGAGCTGAAATGAAGAGTCAGATGCTTAACCAACTGAGCCATCCAGGAGCCCCTCAAGTTTTACTATGTTCTATAACTATTTTGATTTCTTTCTATAGTTCATTGTAGCATATAGTTATATTTTCTATCCAGTTAAAGGGGAGTCTCTTTGAATTTTTAAAAATGTACTGTCCATAATCAATGTGCAGTATTTAATTTTATTATTGCAATATTTAAAATACACTGGAAAATTAGAAAAAAATATAGCACATTATTTAAGTAGGAGACTAACATGATCTCAACATATATTTTTTTTGTATTATTGATGGAGCCTTTTTGAACTTGCATGGTTATGCTATGTGATCAAATATACAGCAGTGGTTAAAGTATTATTAAAAAAAATTTTAAAGAGAGATACAATGTATGTGTAACAATAAATGATGTAGAGCATAATGTTTAAATTACCCTTCTCAACACATAGTTATTTGCCAGATATTTCTCTCTCTTTCTCAATACTTAGTACTTTGTCAAATGACTTTTCTTTTAATTCTTGATAGTCAACCTTTGAATCCTTAAAATGAATGAAACTTTATGCTACAAATTTACCACAGTCTGCTTTTCTTTCACTTAGCTCTCTCAAACAATGAGAGTTGGGATTTTACCAACTATGACAGCTTAAATGTGCTCATTTTGGATTACATGCCATTTGAAACCTGAAGAATACTGTGGATTCTCTGGAAAAATACAAAACTTTGCATGTGCATTCTGAATGTTGTATAGAAATTGAAACAACTCAGGGAGGGGAACAGTCAGTTAATTGATCGACTTCGGCTCAGGTCATGATTTCACACAGTCCGTGAGTTCACACCCTGCATCAGATTCTGTGTTGACAGCTCAGAGCCTGGAGTCTGCTTCAAATTCTGTGTCTCCCTCTATCTCTGTCCCTCCCCGGCCAATACTCTGTCTCTCTGTCTCTCACAAAAATAAATGAAAATTTAAAAAAAAATTAAAATATGTATGTATGTCAAATAGCTCATGGGTTCCCATAAGACAAACCCGTGGTTTCCACGGGCTTCATATTACAATGCTTTCAGACTCACAGTGAAAGCCTGGTTGTACCAACTGTGACTTACCATGTTGATGGAATATAATATATTCAGAGAACAGAGGGAGTGTTTATGAAAAAGTATGAAAAAAGAAAAACACAAACTTATGTATGTACTATGATTACAATGGGAGAAAATGTGCATGCTCTGGACAAAAATTTTTGAAACTCATGTAAAATGAAAGTAGTTTTGTAAGGGTAATGAGATTACAGATCAGTATTTCCTTCTTTTTAAATATTCCTTTTAGTGCTACATTGGTTTGTATTAAACATAATATAGTAATATGAGGCACCTTGAAAACAAATAGCAGGACCTGAACAAATGCAATCATCCCTTAAGCGTTCACTGAATATCCATTCTTCTTTCCTTTTTATTCTCTTGGGTAAAGCTAAAATAATCTTTTAAAAATTCCAATGTGGTGATACCACACTCTAATTAAAACTCCTCAATGGCTTCTAATTGTTCTTAGGGTATAAATAATGAAAATGGTTTCTAAGGCTCCTTTTCATGAAGCGGTCTGTGCCCATCTTCCAACCATTTTTCCCAGTACGCCAGCCTTTCCCAGGACTAGCCCACCCTCCTTGCCTCTCTGCCTCTACACGTGACTTTACACATTCACTCCCTTGTCCTCCTGCTTCCCCTCTCCCAAACCTTACTCATCCTTTGGATTTCAGCTCCAATATCACTTCTTCAGGAAAGGTCCTATTGATTCTCCAACTGGAGTGCAGTACTGCATCAGTCACACTTAACGACGTTCTGATTTTTTATTCTGTAGCTTTTTAAAAATAGAATAAGTGAAAATTAAACTCACAAACCAGTTCATATTTTTATGAAATATTAAAAATATTTGAAAACGGGAGTTTTTTCAAGATAGATAAAACTGAGGGTGAAACCCTGTAATTGTCTGACTAATCAATATGGCAGCCTGTTTCCCTTAAGGTTAATATATATGTAAGGCAAGTTCTCTCCAAGATACCACAGTAGTGAAATTATAAGGGGAAAGAATGTATTTCTTGTGTACAGAAGATATTGACAACATTTATAGTTTATTTCTTGAGAATCAGGCTGATAACCCAATCGCAAAATAGCCAGTGATTTTCATACATTCAGAGAAAAGTCAGTTGAGTTGAACATGTTATTTGTTGTCACGTGGATTCAAAAGCTGACTGTTGGAATCTGTCCTTTTCTAAAGTTATGTGACTACTGCCTTAGGGCATTTCATCCTGGTGGTTTCAAAAGGAAAGGCAAATTAGCTCAGTGGGAGCTAATCTCAGCATCATCTCAGTGGTTGGAATAACACTTTTGAGTGCTCATTTAGAAGTTTAGTCTTTCTGAACTATTTCTAGTTGCACTAATCAGAAAGTGTTGTTGGTACAGCTTGACATAATATTCCTGGGGATGTAACATTTTAGGAATGGGAGTCTATATCATATCCTGAGTAGCCTAAATGCAACACAAACATTGTGAAATTATACTATTTTTAGCTTTAACTTCAAATATTTCTTGGAAGTTTCACTTCACTAGATCTTATTCTGTAATCTAATATTGGTCACAATATAATATGCAAATAGAAAAAATGTGTGTATTTGCTTAAAACAGTAATATCTAACCTGATTTTTTAAAAAATCTCACGAGATTGCCCAGCAAATGGATGAACTGCTAATATATTAAGGCTACCAAATCATCAACCTGCTGGTCTTTTGTAGATCACACTGACAGGAAAAACCACTGACCATTTTGAATAGTTACCTGAGGCTGCTGAATGCCAACCAGATACGTAATGATTCCTGTTCTCCAAAGGGTAATTAGAACTCTGGGTCTCAAAATGTTTGATAGAATACTTCAGATGTCAAAATTTTATTATTTGTTTCAGATGTTTTTCATTTCAAAATTGTATCTCCTTACAAATTTAAGGGTTCATATAATAACAGATTTCTATGCATATCTAAAGAGAAAACCACTTAGGTTTAAAACCAAATCCAAAAAATTGTATCACTTCTGCTCGAATTTGGTCTAAAAGCCCTAACAGTCAGGCAGTTTTTCATAAACTGTAGACAGCTTGATTCAGAGTATACACATAGGACTTAAATGGAACAAAGCATCCGTAGAGAGGAGTTGCCTTTATATACACTTATTCCTTATTAAACTAATTCCGCTTCACTTTTTTGGGGGGAAGGATGAAATTCCTCTGTCCTCTTTTAATCTGTTTGCTTTGCAAATGCACTAATACACTTTATTCCAGCGAAGAAGCTCTTTATGAGTTGTTGGAACAGGTTTTGCTTTCCAGAAATGTGGTTATCCTCAGGCCCATTATGTGAACCATTCAATTAGGGATATGAATCTCAACTCTCTGATCTGAAGACATCTCTGACAGAGGATGATCTGGCAAGATAAACTCTACACACCAGGCACCTGGGCGGCTCAGTTGGTTAAGTGTCCGACTTTGGCTCAGGTCATGATCTCATGGTTTGTGGGTTCAAGCCCAGTGTCGGGCTCTGTGCTGACAGCTGGGAGCCTGGGGAGCCTGCTTCGGATTTTGTGTCTCCCTCTCTCTGCCCCTCCCCAGCTCACACTTTGTCTCTCGTAAAAATAAATAAATAAACATTAAAAGAAGAGATAAACTCTATGCGTATTTAACCTCCTATTCAGTTTCTTAGCGCCTTAATTTCCTTCTTACAGCCTTTAAAAAATACTTTCATGTGCAAAAGGAGTGGCCAAATCTAAATAAAGGCGTATGCAAGTGTTTATATAAATACTTGTTATAAGTATCGTTGTGTCGCATAGGCAGCTCCAAAGATTAAATGAATAGGATTTTATACATATCTTTTTAAAAGAATGCAAAGGTCTATAGCAGGCAGAAAAAAAAAAAATAGAAGAAGAATGTGGCTTAAAAGATGAGAAGACATTTGCTTTGTGAGAAAATCTTTAAGCTTTTGGTCTTTTTCTTGACACTTTAAATAGAATTGTACCCACCTCACTGCTGGCATTAGAATTAATTTGTTAAACCACTACCTTTAAACCAATGTTAGTGGTAGAGTAGCTTCTGATCTCCTTAATAAAATGCCTCAGCCGCATTTAGTTTTATTCTGAAATGATACTCCATTTTTCTATATTGAGTAGTTCTAAGTTACTGAAATAGTGTTAGAATGTAAGTCATAAGAGTATAAAACTCCACTCCTTCTCTCCAGTAGTAACTTAGAGATATCCCGGTTCGCACTTAAAGCAAGAGAGGATCAGCCACAATATTTCATGTTTTTACTCCCTTTTCTCTTTTATGTTTCACCTCCTTAACACAGTCAGCAAGAACTGAAATAGCCCTCATATTAACACATGAATGTTGGGGATGTTTTGGGGGTAGGAGCTAATGATGTATACATTCCTACCACTTCTAAATTCTTTATTATTCCCAGAAGTAGAGGGCTTTGAGCAGTGGGTTAATAGTATTTCTTGGAGACATACGGCGTTGGGTTAAAAGCTTATTGAAGAAGTGTTATATAACTACTTTTTCTTGGGCCTACGCATAAAGCAATATAAAATTACACAATTTTGGTGGGCTACATTTCAATTTCACTTAGCAAATATCTATTGAAGACCTACTATATACAAGGTTTGTGCTCTAAGGGATCAAGTGTACTTTCAGCTATTGAGGGAATTATAATACAACAGGAATAGTCATACGTGTTAAACAAATATGAATAGCATGGGCAAAATAGAGCAGCAGACGGACATTACAGACAAAAGGTGGGAGGAATCAGAGCAGGAAAAATGAAACCAATTTTTAAGAGCGCTTAAAGTGTATGGTAAGTTGGGACAATTTTAATAGTTTTACATTTGAGGGTTAAAGTTGATAGAGTTAAAAGCATTTTTCTTTGCTTCAAATGCTTTAGTTGGCTCCTGGATGCACACACAAAAAGATATTAGTCTTGGCACCCTTTTAGTTATGTCATAAGATTAGAATCTGTCAAACTTAAGGACTCATCTAGAAAAAAAAAAAAAAGCATACTCCTAGGTGTCAGGTGCCTTCGATCTCTGAAAGGAACATGAGGGCACATCATTTTTGGGAGGGGGAGGGGCTATGGAGAGGGCCATGCTTATCGGAATTAATTGAACATTGCCTATGTGAAAAACATTTTTATTTATTTTACTTTTTATCATTTTTAAATTTTGATTTATTTATTTTGAGAGACACAGGGATAGCACAAGTCAGGGAGGGGCAGAGAGAGAGGAAGAGAGAGAATCCCAAGCAGGCTTTGCATTGCCAGCACAGAGCCCAACAAAGGGCGCAAGCCCACAAAACCACAGATCAGGACCTGAGCCCAAACCAACGCTGGGAGACTTAACTGACTCTGAGCCACCCAGGTATCCTGAAAAAGGATCTTTTGATAAAATATCAAGAAAGGTTGTATGAAGGCAGTGGTAATTAATATGGTAACAGTGACTCGTGATGTGTGACTACCTCAAAACTTCACATAATATTGTTGTTTTTCTCACGTTCTCTACTTTACCTTATTGGTGTTATTGGCTTCGTTGTGTCGCCTCATGATCAGGCAGGGATGGAAACAAACACTGCATTGCTCCTACCCTGAAACAGAATTAAAGAGACAAAATTCCCACCCACCCCATTCCCAATGTAACCGGGAGCATATTGGAATCCTCTCTACTCAATAGTAGAGAGTTCATAAAAAAACATCCTCCTTCTTTCTCCCTCTTCTCTCTCCTTCTCGCCCTCTTCCACCTCCCCTTCCTTCTCGTAGTGGTGCCAGCAGTAATGGTAGTATAGAAATAAGCATAGTCACCGTCTTCTGAACTCTTAGTATATGTCAAAAATTATGCTAAAACATTAGTTACATTATCATTTGTCCTTACATCTCCACTTCAAGGTATATTTTATGTCAGATATTTTTTTTTTCTAGTAAAAGAAAATAACATGTATGAGATTAAACAAACAGAGCAGATTTCTTTAGAAGATAAGGGACAGTTCATGAACCAGAGCACCGTATGTAAACAGGCTTCAAGAAAGAAAAATCAAGATCTAAAAATATATTAGGAGCGCAGGAAGGAAGATCTCAGTTTTTTACGTTTGGTTTTATCTATATCTCTAGCTTGATTTTCTCTATGGGTACACAGGACAAGAGAAAGGTGGTCATGCAACAATTTCAGGAGACCAGCTGACGTTAACGACTATCTCTCAAGACCAAGTCCAAATTCTCAGGGGGGGAAAAAAAAAGACTTTCCTAACTATCCCAAACTGATCCAAAAACCTTTAGCTGGAGAGTCAGGTTTACTTGGAATATAGACAGGAGAAGAAAAAGGGATCTTGTGTGCATTCCCTAGTGTGAGGATAAATCAAAGAGGGTAAGTAGTTTACCCAGGTTCACCTAGGAAATAAATGGCAAAATGGGATTTCAGAACAGATTGTGCATTTAAAGCCCAAATAGCTTTCATTGAATTGTGTTGACTTTTGTATCGGTTTCCTACTGATACTATAATAAATGATTATAAACATAGTTTCTTTAAACTACACAAATTTATTATCTTAACATTTCAAGAGGGCAGATGACTTAAATATGTTGGAGGGTGCCTTCTTCCTTCTAGATACCTTAGGAGGAATCCATTTCCTTACCTTTTATAATTTGGAGGGGCCCCTTCCTTTCCCCCTCCCAACCCCTGCTCTCCTCATCTTGTATTTTTTTTTTCTCTCACTCTGACCCTCCTACCTCCTTCTTAGGAGGACCCTTGTGATTGCATTGGATCCACCCAGATAATCCAGGATCATCTCTTCAGCTCATAATCCTGAACTTCTTTGCATTGCTGTATCCTCTTTTGCCATGTAAGGTACGATATTCACAAGTTCCAGGAATTAGGGTGTGAACATCTTTGGGGAGTCCATTATTCCACCTACCACAACTTTCTAGAGCCTACCACAACTTTCTAGAATCTAGTCCATTCCTATTTAGTGCTGCCATTGGAATCTATCCTTTAATCTTTTTACAATCTCTTTTTCCATGCATTTCTAGTTTTTATATTTCTCTAAGGTTCTGACTCTGTTTGGCGTAAAAAGTACTCTTTTTATTTGTTTCATCTTTATATTGCTTGAGATTCTTCCATGCTTGCAATAGTGAATATTTCTTGGTCTTGGTAATTTCTAGATCCTTAATTTCTAATGTAATCCATCCATTTATGGGGTGGAATGTGACGCAAAGTTTTAGTGTTGACAGAGATGAAAATGAAGGAAGGGTATTTCCCAGAGATGGGAGCAAAGGGAAGGATTTTAATGAACAAAGGCCCAGATGAAGATATACATGGTATAGCCACAAGAAATAGTCTGTTTAGTTTGTAGGGAATGTTTGATGGAAGGTTGAGACAGGGAACATGGATTGGGAGCTGTATTTTGGAAGCTTTTAAATTAATATATTATGTAATATGATTGATGGACAAATGATTGTTACCTCAAAATTAAGTTTTTTACAAATCCATTAATTTTAAAATGTGTTTATTGTGTGGAGAATGCCCATATTTTAAAAAGCTTTCCATTCTTTAAATATACATGGGGTCTACATTTAAAATTCCAAAAAGGTCTTTCAAGAACAATTATATTATTTATTATTTAGAAACAGGTACACACACACACACGCACACACACCCCATGCATAAATACACCAACACTGTAGCAAGACCTCATGCAATGCTGGCTGTACAACAGGACTGGGACACTATAGACATCTACTTTTGTTTATTCTACTTATCTCATTCTGCAGTTCTAATGGTTTTTAATGGTATTGAATGGTTTCCTAAATGTGGGAATTGGTCTAATATATAGCCATTAGGTAGTAAGTACCTAGATAGATAGATAGATAGATAGATAGATTTATAGATAGGTAGATATACAGATTGATACTTACATATATATATGTATATATATATATATGTATACTTATTATGTATATATGTGTGTATAGATAGATAGATACACACATATATATATAATACTTATTTCTATTGTGTTCATCTTGGGTAAAACTGTTCATGTTTATGTTAACAAAAGCCAACTTAATTTTACAGTCATTAAGGACCAACTATGAAAGTATTTAATAGCTATAAATCAGCCCTGGAGGAAAAGTGGGTTATTGAATGTAAGCTCGCAGTATAAATGAACGATTTTGGCACCCATTAGATTAAAATGATTAAATTGCTTCTCTCCTGTGTCTCATATTCACATAGGAAGTTTTGTACTTTTGCTTAACCACAAAATACTTTACCCTCTAGAAGGGAAAAAAATAATCCCATAGCTTTTTAATGAAAGGGACATTGTGTTATGTGTAACTTAATGTTTCCTCTAGATTTACTATTTTCGAAAGGGCTAGAACTGGAAAATATTAGACACTTGTGGCTTACAATGACATCATTCTGTATTTAATTAAAATGTGTCCTTAATGCTTCACTAAGGCTTTCAAAACCATAGAGCTTTATCTAATTTTATTTTTTCCTTTTAAAAACTAGAGTTCTTATAACTTTCATATTTGACATTAATTTTCTAAGGGGTGATAAATGATAAATACAAATATTTAAGTTGATTTCACTTAGAACTGCTTTTTCTACAAAAAAATGTCCTAGTGTCTGTGTTTATAAAGAAAAATGTCCTAATGTTTACTGCTTATTCGCTTATTTAATTATACCAAGTGCCACATATTTAGACATATAGTCTTTTAGACATAGGGAGTCTTAGAGATATAAAAATGCATACCAGATAGATTTTGTCCCAAGGAGAAAACAGATATGGAGTTAAGTGTGTAGCATGAATGGGATAAATGCTGATAAAGACATGTAGAGATGCTCCAGGAGCACCAAGAGTGTCACAACAGGTTTTCTGGAGGTAATTTATATTATGGCTAAGTCTTAGGAGCCTTGTTGAGTATGAGGATTCGGTCCCTTTAAGAGAAGATTGGAATTCTCCCAGCTTGAGCTCTGCAAATGCACACAACAGCAAACTGCAAGCATTATCAATGCAGTGTATTCCCAAAGGGAGACTCTGGCCTGTATAATAGCATCGACTCACCATTGATTTTTATATATAAACACTGACTTGGTTATCTATAAGGGCAAACAAAGAATGGATAAATAAAACCCAAGATCAATTTATAAAAGCCACTAGTATTCAATATATATTATTTAATTATTTCAGCGTGTTGCCTCACTAACTCATTTACTAAAGTTGACCAATAGAATATAATGACCGCATTTATCATGGGTGTCATTCTTATAGCCTTTGAAAGGCTTTCTAAAACAATTACATTTGATATTGTGAAAACTTGAAGTACACAGAAAGATACTGAAAAAAATGGCTGGATCCAAGATCTTACTGCATTTAAGTTCTGTCACAGTCCTTGTACCACCTGGGACCTGGGTGATTCATCCTGCTGCCACAGGTGGGTCTAACTCACCTCTGCTCTGGCGTTCTCAGTTTCTTTGGAGCCAACTGCCATTAATCTCCATATTTGTGAGATAATATAGTATATGTGAGAGCCTTTTGGAACCACAAGTGATACATTAATATGAGCATAATAACAGTACAAAGTTGGTTTCAATGCCTTCCAAAAATTTATCTTCCTCTCAATTTCCAGGAATGCAATACCAAAATGTACCTGACCATTTTTAAAATCTTTATTATATCTAATTCCTTGTCTCTTGTATTCCTCTGTAACTATATGTACATGTACATATACACACACATAAATATTTTTTCCATTAGGATAATTAAGTTCTTTTGTTATATCAAAGTATGGTCTATTCATTCTATCAGAACACCAGAGCGGTGGGGCATTAGAATTGAGTTGGCAGCAACTTGACCCTATATTATCTACAGAGTGAATATTTCATGAATTCATACTATTTACCGCAATAATCACCAAGAAAAAGTACAGATGTGTGTTATTGTCTTATATACATTTAAGCTATGTTTGGACAAAATTGTTGAACATGGTACAGTGAAATGTAGCATCACTTACTGATTGGAAATGGGTAAGAGAATTAGAGAGCTTGCTAAATTATGACGATGTAATGAACATGTTCATAGGACACTTTCTAATAGGTAGGACAGCTCACAGAAACCATAGCTAATGAGTGAAAGCTACCATACAGGAACATGTGTAGAGCAAGCAGACAAGATAGTAAAATGGATAAACACAAAGAACTGAGTGCTAAGACAATGAAAATCACTAAATACTCTTTTTGGCAGTGACACATTTCAGTTAGCAAAAATACCTACCATGAAATAATATCAAGGGTTGATGGGGGTGGGGCGGAGGGAAGGGTGGGTGATGGGTATTGAGGAGGGCACCTGTTGGGATGAGCACTGGGGGTTGTATGGAAAGAATTTGACACTAAATTTCATATTATAAAAAATAATATCAAGGGTTTTTTTGTTTTTTGTTTTTTAATAAGGCCCGAGGCTTACAGTGACCAGATACTTCTATGACCAAGGTTTTGGTAGGCCTAGATCATGATTTCAAGTGTTTTGGTTTGTTTTTCTGGTGCTTGTCTAGTCTGCCTAGACTTCGTGAATCACAGTGTTTGTGTCAGAAGAGATACTTCTATAGGTCTGTGCCTTGCCAGGAGTATAAAGTATGTAGGTGCTATCCATAGGTGATTGCACTGGTGGCTCTATAGGCTGAGTATCAGTGTTCTTTATAGAAGTGTTAGGCAATCACCTGTCCTGTTGGTCTAGCCATCATTCTGCAGATTTATTGAGACTAGCATGGTCATCGTTTTAAGGTTTAAATGGGCAAGCAGTAATTGATGTAAATCAAAGGACCTTTAATGGAACTGTCAGGTAAGAGAGCTTTCTAAATCCCTGACTTAAGAAGTTCTCATTTTCAATTAGATTATTTGACCCCAACAATTAATAGTTAATATTAATATTATTAATATTGTTTCTCTGTACCTAGGAAAATTTTAGGGAGCAGCCAAAAGATTCACAAAAGTTCCTATAAATATAGAAATGCCCCAGATGCCATCAAGAGATCAGAGGGCACAGGAAAGGCATGGGAAGGATATGGGGACACCCATGGCACAAGATCCCATGTCAGGTAGAACAGCAAATAAGAATGGGAAATGGTACCTAGAGCTGGTGAACAACATCTTCTTCCCAGAGAGTAGAAAAGCAGATGAAGGTAGCAGTCTGGAAAGGAAAGATTAACAGACTATTCTCATGGGTTGTTAAGATATATATACAAATAGATATGGAAGTAAACTCTTCCATGTTTATTTAGTTATATATTTATTATACAGTTAAACTACAATAGTGCACATGCATCTGTTAATATACACACATATATCTCTTGTCTTTATCCACCGAGAGAACCTGGAACCGGTGACACTCAGGCAGCAATGAGCATATCCAGCACACGGCATTCTCCATTAAAAGGAACCAGGGTTCCTTGGAGAAGTGGTTAGAGCAGAGCAGGGAAATACAAGGTGAACCAGGATCATGCGTGAGTTATAAAGAAAAGGAAGAGGAGAGGAGAGGAGAGGAGAGAGAGAAGGAAGGAAGGATAGAAGGAAAAGAAAAGAACGGTTGAATATTAAAAGGACACAGAAGCCAACCTGAAAGAGCTCACAATGGTCAATGCTGGAACAGTTTGAATAACAAATGAATTATGACGTAGTGTATTGTAACCAAAAGAACAACAGACATATCTACGAGTCCATACTAACATAAATAACTTGTTAAGTAAGTAAATGGGAGAAGGGACAACTGTCCCTTATAGAGGATTCTAATTTAAAAATGCAGAAGAAATGAAGGCAATAGAAAATCATTAGAACACAATAGTGATAACTGCTGTGGATAAGACACAATGATAGATGCTGAGATTAGTGGACAGAAGTTTAAGGAGAAACAGGATATTTGCATAGTCACAAAATATCCCTTCCTAAAGTACATTAATTACAAAGAAAAAAAAACATAGTAACTTCACAGTGGAGAAACGTGGCAACCATCTTAACCAAGGGATCAGGGTAAACAGCGCCAGACTTACTGGATCATGACCCTCTGTGTGATGCGTGTAGATGTGATACGCCTCTGTGGTGTCCTTCCTAATAACACATAACTTCAATCTTTTTGGGGGAAAACATCAGACAAACCCAAATCTAATGACATCGTGCAAAACAACTGACTAGTAATTTTAAATGTGTCAGGGTCATGGAAGACCAGGAATGAATGAACAAATACCACAGAATAGAAGAGAGAGACCAAGAGGAAGTGACAAGTACTTGCAATCTGGGATCCTGAATTGGATCCTGAGACAAAAAAAATAGCATTAGTGGGAAAACTGGTGAAATCTGAAGGAAGTCTATGATTTAGTTAATAGCATTGTACCGATGTTAATTTCTTAGTTTTGATAATTGTACCACAGTCCGTTTTTAACATTAGGGAAAGCGAGTGAAAAGTGTGATGAATAAAAACTCTGTGCTGTTTTCACAACTCTTCTGTGAATGCACAAAAATCAAGTAAATGCACAAAATCAAGTAAAAGGAAATCTAAGACTCATAAGGAAAACAGCAACCATTTTATATGTCTTGGAATTGTGAAAGCACTGTTATTTAAGCACACTGCTATTTGAAAGCTTTTGGTTGCAAGTAACAGAGAAACCAAGTTAATTGTCTTAAACAGTTGCTTATTTAACTGGACAAATCATGAAATAAAAGGGTGCTGGATCAAGGTGTTCAATCAGGACTCTGGCTTTTAATTTAGATTCTCTTTAGTTTTCCTTCACAAGCCACTTAATCCTTACCCTGGTAACGAGAGAGCTGCAGCAGTTCAAGGCTGAGAGCTGGTGTCCAGAGCAAGAGGTCTGCCAATTGCAGTGACTTTCTTAAAAAAGTAACTAAGGGACTGCTTTCCTAGAAGTTCCCAGGAAACTTCATCCTCCAAAGACCTAACTGGAATAAATTGGATTGGATGCTCATTACTAATCCAACGGCAGGTGCAAAGGAAATCATTCAGACCATTTGTCGTGGGCCTGGTTTCTAAAAGCAGTCACTGGCCGGGGGATTTCACCTACTCTGCCTGCCCTGGAGCTGAGGATGGGGTGTGGAGCTGCTTGGAGCTGTTTAAGTAGGTGAACAAAACTCAAGTTCTTAGGAAGGAGAAATGATTATTAGGAAGGAAAGAAACTGTCTGATATAATGAATTTTTCAAAGTAAAAGTTGTATGCTTGATTTGGTACTAATACGTCAATATTCTAATATGGAAACAATAGAAAGAATATGTGCAATTTACACCCTTCTAGAAAAACTGGGAAAGTCTGCACCCGTCCTCTCTATAGCCGTGCTATAATTATTTCAGCAATCTGGTGAGAGCCAGTAGGTTCACTTATTAGTCCTTTACATTCCATCACTGCTTAGTCTGATCCGTTTCCACTTGTTTCAGTCAGCATCTTGGAAATGGTTCCTTTGTTTACGTACGTTTGGCGAATTTCCCATCCCTAATTTGATCACCTGCACCTGGAAAAATGGGTAATTTTATTTGAAGATTCAGGTGCCCTCATTAAGGAACAAAGCCTTACGTAAGCTTCCTGCTGGCTGAACAAATTTAAATTGTTCTCACAGAAGCTCCTCACCTTCTTACACACAAAATGTTATGTGAGAAGCAAAACAAGAGTGTCTTCTGACGGAGAAGGTAAAAATATTCCCTGCTCTCTAGAGAGAAACAATCTTTAATTGGAGTAAGCTGGCAAAGTTCTCTGTGTTGGCCCTGTTCACTCTATGGAAAAACCTCAGCCACAGTGACAGTAGTGAGTGTATTGTAAAGACAGGACACAACGGGTTTGTGGACCTCCAGACATACGCGTAACTTTTAACAAATGTGAAATCAAGTATTTTCCACTTTTTAGCTTTCAGTTACAGTTTTACAAATTATTACCTATTTACACGTAACTATACTTTTGCAAATGCCATCAGTGGAAACGAGTGTATGCAGTGCACATTTTCTTACATATTTCTTTAATGTATTTAAATACATTAAAAAATATGGGGATAAAATGCCCTTACACTGAGGATCAATTGGATCCACATCTGTAGATCTGAGCTCTTTTTTATCTCTAGACCCAGGTATCTCATTGCTTGATGGCTCTCTCAATGTTGATAAACCTTGACTGCTCAGTCTGTTCAAGAGGGAATCCATTCGACGACATCCTGAACCTGTCCTCCTCCACGCATGTCTGCTTAGAGTCGAGAGCCCTTGGGAGCTGAGAGCCCCCTGGTGAGCTTCGTGTTCAACTCCCATTGCCGTCTCCAGTTCCTCCTAGCTGCTTTTTAGCCTCCACGTGGAGTTTCTAAGTGCTCTTGATTTTATTTATTTTTTTTAATTTTTTTTTTAACGTTTATTTATTTTTGAGACAGAGAGAGACAGAGCATGAACAGGGGAGGGGCAGAGAGAGAGGGAGACACAGAATCTGAAACAGGCTCCAGGCTCTGAGCTGTCAGCAAAGAGCCTGACGCGGTGCTCGAACTCACAGACGGTGAGATCATGACCTGAGCCGAAGTCGGACGCTTAACCGACTGAGCCACCCAGGCGCCCCAGCTCTTGATTTTGTACCTAAGTGTTTTTTAGATCTTTGCTTTCCTTTCTATTCCCACAATGGCCATCTTGTTACAACAGAGGATCTATTTTCTTTTTTTTTTTTTTATTATTTAAAAAAATTTTTTTGAAACGTTTATTTATTTTTGAGACAGAGAGAGACAGAGCATGAACAGGGGAGGGGCAGAGAGAGAGGGAGACACAGAATCTGAAACAGGCTCCAGGCTCTGAGCTGTCAGCACAGAGCCCGACGCGGGGCTCGAACTCACGGACCGTGAGATCATGACCTGAGCCAAAGTCGGACACTCAACCGACCAAGCCACCCAGGCGCCCCCAGAGGATCTATTTTCTACCTGGCCCCAAATTCTCTCCCTGTCCCATCAGCTTCCACTCCCCCAACACACACAAATAGACATACTCTCACACAGCTTTCAGAGATAAATATTACCACATGGATTTGATTTCATGATCTTGTCATTCCCTGCTTCAAAATATTTGGTGGCTATCCAGTAATTAAGGTTTTTTAAACAAGGCTGTCCGTAATTTGGCCACACACTACCTTAGCAGTCTACTTCAGTGAACCCTTCTTGGGTGTCAACCTAATTGACTTTATTCATGTTCTCCTTTTAAAATATCCTTGCTTCTCTCATCCTTCAAGACACCTTTCTCTCCTGTTTCTCTTCCCTCCTTGTCTTAGTTTGGGCTACTGTATCAAAGTACCATAGACAGGGTGCTTATAAACAATAGAAATTTATTTCCCACAGTTCTGGAGGCTGGAAGTCTGAGATCATGGTGCCAGTTTGACCAGATTCTGGTGAGGACCCTCTTTGGTGTTGCAGACTGCTGAATTCTTGTTGTATCTTTACATGGCTTAGAGAGGGCAAGAAAGTTCTCTGGAGTCACAATTATAAGAGTGTGAATCCTTTTCACAAGGACTCCACCGTTATGACCTAAGTACTTCCCAAAGACCACCCCCCCTCCCAAGACCATTACCTGGGGTATTAGGTTTCCAACATATAAATTTGGAAGAGACATAACATTCAGTTCATTGCACTCTCTGACCGGGTTTTCTTCAGTTGTTTGACCCACTCCCTTTATTTTAACTAGCACCTCTATGGTGGTAACACCCAAGTTTAGCACCTTCTGTTGAGATGCTTTCCTGACTCTGAAAACTGCATATCAATTGCCTACTACTTTATATATCCTCCTGGAGAACAAATTGAACCTATTACTTTCCTCTCCACTTTCACTATGTCCCTGTATATTCAATCGTTAGGTATTGATAATTTTACTTCTAAATATTACTGTGATGTTAGGAAAGCTCCAAGCCTTTGGGCTTAATCTGGATAATGGCCATTGGTGGTGGGAGGGTGGGGTAGATCGAAAAAAGATGTAAATCTGGATCTGTTATTTTAAAATTATATGAACCAGAGAAAATGCTAAAAATACAAGATAGCCCCTGGGGTGCCTGGGTGGCTCAGTCGGTTAAGCGTCTGACTCGGCGCCTGTCATGATCTCATGGCTCGTGAGTTCGAACCCTGCATCAGGTTCTGTGCTGACAGCTCAGAGCCTGGAGCCTACTTTGGATTCTGTGTTTCCCCATCTCTCTGCCCGTCCCCCACTCATGCTCTGTCTCTTTCTGTCTCTCAAAAATAAATAAACATTAAAAATTAAAACAAATAAAAAAATACAAGATAGATTCAATTGAACTTTAAATCCTAGAAATAATTAATGCTTTGTAAATATAGCAAGCAAAATATTACCCCCAACATATCCATTAGCCTAACCCTAAGTATATATTTATTCATTTTATTTAGCTTTGCTCTACACTTAGCACAAAGCATAAGTCTGATATCGAATAGTGATCCTCAGAGCTGTAGAAAAATTTGTAAGTTCCAATTCCATCCTTTTGCATGTATACAATATTTTAAAAATAGAAGTATTACCATATACAATATTTTTAAGGTTTACGGCAAAGATTTTTTTCACTATGTTTTCTATAAACTGTTAAAAATACTCACTAACGTATGAGTACCAGGGTATATTAACATACAAGTACTTATAAATAGTTTTATTCTCACTATTAGAACAGAGCATTACACTTACAAAGCAGTGTTGTGGTTGCATTTTTTTTTTTTTGTATGACTGAATTTGCAAGATGGATTTAACGTTATAAGTGGTTCAAAAATGTTAGATTTAGAATTACATAGGGTGAATTGATGTACATCAACAAAAATAAAATCTTCATTTGATCCTTGTCCCATTTGCAATATTATAGTTGTTACATCAAGGAGAATTCTAGTTCTGGATTCTTTAAGTGAGTTAAGCATTCTGCACTTGGGTGCTCATTATAAAAAGAAAACCAACTTTGAAATACAAAACAATACCAGGTTTTTGTATTTTCTGAAAAAGTTTTAGCTGTTTATTTTAGTTCAAACGATGTTAAGTTGCCACTGTTTGATTCCTTGTATGGTTTGATCCCATCCCATTGAATCTACCCAAATTGGGGAGTCTGGGTGGCTCAGTCGATTAAGTGTCTGACTTTTGATTTTGGCTCAGGTCATGATCTCATGGTTTGTGAGTTCAAGACAGTGCGAGCCTGCTTGGGATTCTCTCTCTCCCTCTCTCTTTGTCCCTCCCCCGCTCCGCTTGCACTCACCCTTTCTCTCAAAATTAATAAATAAATATTTTTAAAAATCTACCCAAACTATTTGCTTTATTTCTGTGTTTAAAACCTGTACATTAAATAGAAATGTTGAAGGGATATTTGATTTCAGCTTTACCAAATGGTCGCTAAAACTATTTTTGTTAATATTATATGTGATAAATGCTTATGGATTCACAAATATAATGCATACTTTTATATTTAGCCCCTCCTTCAAGATGTATGGAACACGAGACACACTCCTTAAATGATCTGCAGACTGTAGTAATTACCTCTTCCTCTGTAGGAAGAAAACCACCACACTGTAAAATAACAATTATAGCTGCTACTGACAGTATGTCCCATGATATCTTATAATCCAATAAAGATTTTCACACATATAAAAAATTTCTAAAATAAGCAGCTCTGATGGTGTGTTTACATTTTGCTTATCTAAATTGTGTCAATTTTATTTCTCCTGGCAGTAAAACTAAACATTTATTTATCTATTCTTTGGAGGATTACTCTTTGCAAGTAAATCTAAGATAAAGTTATAATGTGTGGATGCCATATGGAAATAAATTAACAAAGTGAATAACTTCCTCATCAAGAGCTGGTGGCTTAAATTCTCATTTCACTAACGAAAACAGATTCTATCTCATTTTGACTAAAGTCTATAAACATGTTTTTGATGTTTGCATAAATTCAGATGCTTTAAGTTGCATGTAACGGAAAACACAACTGACACTGGTTGGCATTAAGAAGGTTATTCTGGGGCGCCTGGGTGGCGCAGTCGGTTAAGCGTCCGACTTCAGCCAGGTCACGATCTCGCGGTCCGTGAGTTCGAGCCCCGCGTCAGGCTCTGGGCTGATGGCTCGGAGCCTGGAGCCTGTTTCCGATTCTGTGTCTCCCTCTCTCTCTGCCCCTCCCCCGTTCATGCTCTGTCTCTCTCTGTCCCAAAAATAAATAAAAAACGTTGAAAAAAAATTAAAAAAAAAAAAAAAGAAGGTTATTCTGTCCCATCCCAGGAAGACACCAGTTCTTCATTGATATCAAGGATCTTGTTTATCATTTCATCTGCTGCTTCTTGATGTTTTCACTTCTGCCCTTACGGTGATTCCCTTCAGAGCCCCTGCACAGCTCCTGTCATCACAGGCATGACAGGTAGGCAGTAAGGTCCAGGAGAAAAAAGACGACTGTTCCTTTTCACGAACCTTCATGTTTTCATGAACAAGAAATTCCCTTCCTTGTTCCTTGGACCAAATTACATCACACACCTCTGGCAAAGTCAGTCATTGGCTAGGAGAAGGGAATTACCTAATGGACTTAACACTGATCAATATCCCACTTTTTAGTGCTTCTCTGAACACATGGTAAAGGTGACAGTGAGCCCTCAGACAAAATAGGGGCTCAGACAGCAAGAAACAGTGCAATGCTTTTCTTCGTTGTTGTTAGGCAACATAACACTTCCAGTAGTCACCAAACATGTTTGTGCACTAGACCTTGCTAATGAATGATTCGTCCTCCTTTAGGGGAAGAAAATCTTTATAAAATGTTGGAAACAAATTTGGGTATTTAATACCTCGTTTTAAAATTCCCTTTGATACAGAAAGATGTCTAGAATGATACACAGTAAACCTCAAGTAACTCTATGGAATGAAATAGGGAATATGAGAAGAGACCACTTACTTTTTAGTTTATGTTTCTATGGTGTTAGATTTTTTATAGTGAGGATATATTGTTAATCCTTTAGTATATGTGCTGCTGAAGCGAGCACAATCCTTTAATTGAAAACCAGAAAATAGGGCTTCCTAGCTTAGGCAGTAAATTACAAAAATGATTGTATTAAAGGAAATTTTTTTTCTGTAATTTTGAAAAGGCAGAATGGAGTATATGCATCCAGGTAGCATACTATTATGTATTGATCTGAGGAAACCATTTTTCAAGCTGTGAGGATCCCATCATTGGACATATACCAAAGTTTGGTATTTAAGGAAGGTATTAATGTGAAACATGTTGTTAGACCAAGTTTAAACTGTTATGGCACTTTGAAACCTGGCATTTCAGAACTATCCAGATCTCTAGCTTCCAATGAAATAGCCACTAACCACATGTAGTTATTGAGCACTTGAAGCATTACTAGTCCAAAATGAGATGTGCTCTGAGTGTAAAATACATACTCAGTTTCAATAACTATAAAATATCTCAATACATTTTATATTGATTATATATTCAAATTACATTTTGAATATAGTAGGCTAATAAAAGCATTAAACTTATTTTCATCGTATTCTTAGTTATATTTCTAAAACCATATCTCCTAAAAGATACCTATGTGACTCACATTTGTGGCTTGTATTGTACTTCTATTGCACAGCACTGTCTAGATGTCTTTTGAAGAGGACTAGTTAGATTTCAGTTGTGTGAGAGCTAAGCAGCCTCCATGAAAGCCCAGCCACTTTATGAAACTCAACCTTTAAACTTACGCAACTCAAATCTTTAAATCTTTCAGGAACGAAAGCACTGTTGAATCTCATCGTAAGTTATAATCTAGATGTATAGGGGCACCTGGGTGGCTCAGTTGGTTGAGCATCGGACTCTTGATTTCAGCTCAGGTCATGATCCCAGGGTCGTGGAATCAAGCCCCAGGTTGAGCTCCACACAGGGCATGGAGCCTGCCTAAGATTCTGTCTCTCTTTCTTTGTCTCTCTCTCAAAGAAAAAATCTAGAGGTATGTAATAGGCAAATCTAGATAAATAGTGATCTTGGACGGGAAAGAAACTTGCTCTGAAGAAACAAGAGAAGAGTATCAACCTAATAAGGAATGATTATTTTTTAAAAGTCAGAGGATAAGAATAGTGTTGAGAGTAATAGAAAATCTTGTTAATCAGGTTACCTTCCAGCCTCATCAGAATAAAGACTGAGTAAAATTACAATCAATTTAAGAAAATGATAGTTGACTGAGTCAATGAAGTATGTTATGGCACTTTGAAACCATAACTCAACTCACTGAGAGCTGAGAATATATTTGATTCTAACTTGATAATGGAATTGAACATGATAGTGAACAGGGAGTGAACCATTAAAGATGGGAAGTGACCTTTGGAAGTCCAGAGGATGTCACCACAGAGACATGGGCTTGTCAGTGTCTGCTGGGAAGTGAGGTGCAAGATGCTGAAACTGAAAAATCCCCCAGGAGCTTTAGAAAGTAGCCATAGGGATTTGTGGACAAGATTTCCGGAGATTACACTAGTGGAGCTGTGGCTAAAATGACATATTTCACTGTTTTTATTATTATTATTATTATTATTATTATTATTATGACCTTTGTTTACTTTAAATGCTAATGTGCTCTAAGGCAAATACGGACTATAATTTAGAACATTCAGAAACAAGATTAGGACATTTAAAGACCATTAAGATAGAGGAAAAAAGGTCTAACACTTTTAAGCTTAGAGCTATTAGCAAATGCGTCTATAATAATGTGTGACTTTTGTCATCTGCTTCACTGGCTGGTAGTACAAATAGGTGACATTGATTTACTATTCAACTTAATTACTAGAGACTCTTCACATTAGCTGGCCATACCCTTTCTCTCCTTACCCAGAGAAATACCTCACCGCTTTTAAATGTGCATCTGCGCCTGCATTCATCGACAGAGGTTTTCATGATTCTTTTTATTCTTTAAATAAACAACTCTTCAGCTTCTTTGAACATATGAGAATACATTGTACACAGCATTATAACTGAGAGACTTTTAACATTAAAAAAAAGCTACAAAAGAACTATTAGTATATTATCAGTTTTATACCAATCAAATCTAATTAAATCATATAGATGAAAATCAAATTAATCTACTGATAGCTGAAGTATAAAAGGTTATAGAAATAGAGAAGCTACTGCTTACAGCAGCATTTAAATATTTTTATTACATAAGAAATTCTCAAATACGTGTTTGAGTTAAAAAAATGTAACACAGATGCAAATTTTACAACCCATATTTATTTCCACTCCTTTTATATAATCATTATCTTTAAAAGCTTTGCAGTATACTTTTAAACATTTTTCTGTATAAGCTCATGTATTTATAAATGTGCTATTTATTTTTTGTGTACATATATATTTGTGTACATAATATATATTTACATGACCATATAGGCATGTTTTTATATATGTATGTATGGTTTTTAGCTTCTACATAAATGAACTCATACCATATAAAAATAGAACATTGGGGAATTTGATTTTCAATCAACAGTATATCTGAGATTCTTGGGGTGTCTGGCTGGCTTAGTTGGTAGGGTATGGGACGCTTGATTTCAGGGTCGTGAGCTCAAGCCCCACATTGGGCACAGAGGTTATTTAAAAAAAAAAAAAAAGCAGTATATCTGTGAGAGGTTGACTTAGAATCACCATGTTCATTTACATGTGAAGAAAACATATCTAGAAAACATAAGAAACATACCCAAAGGTCAAACAATACGTTGTGTGGTGAACAGTTGACAGCTTCCCATTTATGTTGGTGATGTGAGGATAAATTTTACTACATTAAGGATGGTATAAAAGGGGATTTCTGAACTGAATATATAGTTGTGATAAAGCAGTATTTCTGATTGAGGGGGGAAAACACAACAAACACCCAATAGATATTATGGACTATAGGTTGTGATCGGTATTAAAATAAAATTGCATCCTGAAACTCTAAGTGACTATGGCAGAATGACAGCAAATGCCGGACATATGTGCAGATACTTTGCTTGGATGAATTAGCATTTTAGTGGCAAATTTTAGAAGCATTTTAATGGCAAAATAATCTTATATTATTTATATATATAAAATGTATTTAAGTGCTCTGTATTCCTTTTGCAGAGGACTGAACTCAACAAATCTACTGAGAATTATAATGAACTCTTTTTAATTCCCTATGATTAATATCTGAAAACACATTTTAGAACTCTGCAGCGCCTGCCCCCCCCCAAAAAAAGAAGTAGCATATGTATATCCACAGTTCTTTACCTTCTTGCCTGCTAAAAAAAATTCGGAGTCTGCCAGCTTGGCTCCTGGTCTTTTGCTAAGCTTAATCAGGGTAATGGGTAGGAAAATAGTAGATGCCAGAAATGATAGATTGAATTGGAAAGGACAGCTTTATTTCTGGAAGAGAAAAGTAATATATTTGTAAAGGAAGGAAAGGAGAAAAGTTTTTGGACATTGGGAGAAAAAACAGATTTTTGTGGGCAGTTTCTGTGTGAATGAAACAAGGAGGGATTTTTGCTTACATTATGAATGGCATCTCCTTTTGCCATTAAAAAAAAGAAAAACACCTTAGTAAATATTGTAGTAAACTTGTTACGATTTTCTTTTTTTTTTTTTTAATTTTTTTTCAATGTTTATTTATTTTTGGGACAGAGAGAGACAGAGCATGAACGGGGGAGGGGCAGAGAGAGAGAGAGAGACACACAGAATCGGAAACAGGTTCCAGGCTCTGAGCCATCAGCCCAGAGCCCGACGCGGGGCTCGAACTCACGGACCACGAGATCGTGACCTGGCTGAAGTCGGACGCTTAACCGACTGCGCCACCCAGGCGCCCCCCTACGATTTTCAATTATAAAATTAAAATGATTAAAGAATAATTTGAAAACATAGATTTAGTATACATGCATTCAGTTGTTTGGCTGTCTGCCTTTGGCTCAGGTCATGATCTCATGGTTTGTGGGTTCAACCCCCACATCGGGCTTTCTACTATCACTGTGGAGCCTGCTTCAGATCCTCTGTCTTCCTCTTTCTCTGACCCTTCCCTGCTCTCTCTCTCTGTCTCTCTCAAAAATAAACATTTAAAATAATAGATTTAGTGTGACAAAAAAACATTTAGCAAGCCATATAAAGGGTACTGTTATGTGTAGAAAGTTGAAGGAAACAACTGGAATGAACGAAATAGTAAGGATAGAGATACAAAGTATTGGAAGTGGGGCTGGCTCAGTCCACGGAGCAGGTGACTCTTGATCTCAGGGGTTGTGGGTTTGAGTCCTGTGTTGGGTGTAAAGGTTACTTAAAAAATAAAATCTTAAAAAAAGAAGTATTGGAAAGAGAAATACAAATACATTACATAGTTGTTCAAGAAGACCTAAAATAAATACAAGGCTGAGGAATGTCAGTTGAGAGTAATGATTTCTCAAAATATTTCAACATGAAAGAAATAGGACATATGATGAAAATTGAATTGCAAAAAAGGTGAGTCTTTTAAATTTTATTTATTTATTTTGAGAGAGGGAATGCAAGCAAGGGACAGGCAAAGAGAGAGGGAGAGAGAGAGAATCCCTAGCAGGCTCCACACTGTCAGCTCTGACACAGAGCCTGACGTGGGTCTTGAACTCACTTACCATGTCACAAGACCGTGAGATCATGACCAGAACCAAAACCAAGAGTTGGATGCTTAACGGACTGAGCCACCCAAGGGCCCCAAAAGGTGAATCTTTTAGGTCTTTTAGATCTTAAGGTGCAAGATAGATGCAACTGAAGAGAGATAAAAACTGTATTGGAATGTACTAATGGGAAACAGCTGTCATTAAATGATAAAGCATTAACTGTTTTCTACAGACACAATTAAATACTAACATTTTAACCCAATAGATAACAGACACATGACTGCATTTCTGGTCTCACTCCGATTAACTCCTTTAAGAATTATTAAATGCAAAATGGAATTAGTAGTATATGCTGAGTATTTTTTAATTGCATACTCCAAATATATGAAAGTTAAATACAAGAATGAATGATCAACATGCCTATTAACAACTACAGTACTGTGATATTGATATATAGAATAACCTATGAGCCTTAAACTCATGAAAGTATTCATTAATTTAAAAAAAAGCTTTTTTTAAATAAAACTTTAAATAAAATTATAGCTAACACTGGACACTTGCTTATTCCGTGAATTTATAGTATTAACTCTTTTGATTCTCAAACAACTCTAAGTTAATTACTATTATTACCTGCATTTTAGAGAAAAGAAAACTGAGATGTGCATAAGTTAAACAATTGCCAAGGTCACCCAACTCTTAAGTGGTGGAAACAACCTAGAATGCAGGAAATCTGGTGAAAGAGCTTGCACTCTTAACCAATGTTTACCATTGTCTCACCCAGCGGTTCATCCAGGCTATTTTTCAAAGCTACATAAAAGTTCAGTTTTAGGGGAAATCGATCACTCTTCAAAAGCATAACTTTTAAAACCAATTTGATGACTTTTACCTGGAAGACTTTTACCCACCTAATTACTTCTGTGCTTTTCAAATAATAAAGGGACACTTATTCTGCCTATACCATATAAAAGGAGCTGTTATGCCAGATCTACAACACCTTGTTATAATCTAATATTTCATTTGTAGTCTCCATATTCTTTATATAAATACATAGTGAATGAATTGAAAACTAAGTTTGCTTTAATTATCAAGAGACATTGTCTCATAATCCATAATATATTCCTTGCAAGCTTCAACTGATTTGGAATTCTGTTAACTTGAAAGAAGTGGGACACGTAATTTCTTTACAAGAAATTGCTTGACATAAGATTTTTTATGTTTATACTTCTGAAATTTTTTCATGTGATGATATTCTGTAGAAAATTCTTCAGTTTCTGTTTGGTAAACTTCAGAGAGGAATAAAAGAAAAACAGTGTACTTTAAGAACTTCATAGTATCCACTTCTTCTCAGATACTTGTTCACACTAACCTTTATTTCATAACCTTCCATGTACAAAATGCAGAAATATGCCTGTCCAGTCAGAATGACCTTGAAGTTTCCTGCACAGGAAGAAATAAGGAAACTCTGTATGTTTCATTTACTTTCTCTTCTCTGTCTTTTAAAGGGTACTATGACCCTTTAACTTGAATATAGCAATTTCAGAGCTCAAGGAAACTTGGAGTCTGTATTTATATTGTTGACTATAAGAGATTATTTCCTTGCTGGAGAATGGTGGGTAATGACAGACTGCACATGAGGAAACGGAAACCTGTAGAGTTTTATTATAATGTTTGGAAGAAGATAAGTTTACTTAAAACAGCCTCTATTATAGTCTCTTCTTTGGCTTGTTCTTGGTCTTCAAAGATAGGTTCTTACTGATTAAAATAGCCTGCCAAACCTCTTTGGCTGCTTTAAAGTGATATAAAACTGAAACATTATATCGATGTAACAGCTAGAAAGGATCTTCAAGATTCTCCAAATTTGAGATTATTACTCTTTTGATGGTCCCAAACCCATTTGAGTTCTGATGAAAACTATACATGTTCTACTTAGGACAAAGATATGTTTGACTGTAACTGCAACATTTGCTTGATTGGCAGGGGTTCACGACTCCTGAGGTACCCCACAAGATCCCCTAATATCAGATTCACAACTTCTACTCTGGCCCAATGCCATTGTTTCATAGAAAATAAAAATGACTTGATAAGATGAAGATGATACATGGGGATATGTATGTATCTCTACTTGCATATACATGTACAGTGATATTTTAGCTTTTTGTAATATACGTAAGTTGAACTTAAGTGACCCCAATCTTTACCTCCATTTTAACATGGCTTCCTTCTCTTCCGTCCTTGTGTTACTTATATGAGGATACTTGTCATTGGATTCAATGTCCACCAAAATGATTTCATTTTGAGATCCTTAATTATATCCACAAAAGACTCTTTTCCAAATAAGGAAGCCTTATTTCCTAATAAGATTATATCCACATGTTCTGGGATGTCGACAGGCTACCATTGAACCTATTATAGTTACCATTATTAATCATTTGTTAGGTATATGGCATTGAATATGCTATTTCTTTTGATAGTACCAAAATTCTACAAAGTAGGTGGCACAGATGAGGAACTTAGGACCTATAGAAGTTAAATATCTTTCCAGACTTCACATAGTTTAGTCAGTGGTGGAGTTCTTGATTGGCTTATATCCTCACTGCTCACGGCTTAATAAGGATAGCTCAATGAGTTGCCCAAAATAAAAAAAAACAATGTTTTTAAAGTCCTCTTGGAATTTGTTATTTAATAAAATAGAAACTGTATGAACACAAATAAGCTGAGATACAGACTAGAAGACACATATAGTGAAGAGAAATAGCTATAAATTGTTAAGCGTGTTCGGAAGGAGCTGATTTACCCAGCCGTTTATCAATTTATGCTGTCTTAGTACCCTAATACAATAAGGCTGATTATAAATGGCTTCTGTGACATTCTATCTCATTACTTTAATACTTACCTTCCAAATCAACACCGTCTTAATTGGCATTCAGTCATTCACTTCTTCAGCATTTATGGATTGCCAGAGAATTGTGTTAAATATTCAAGATATAATGTTTAAAAAAAAAAAAAAGATAAGTCTCCCTGTCACCATGTATATGCTAGTGAAAGAGATAAACAGAAAAGAAAAGAGAAGGCAAATACATAAACTGATCGCTATCTTTAGTGAGTGCTATGAAAGCAGTGAGAGGCTCTATTAGAGAACAATGGAAGGGATCCTAGTTTAGGTGAGGTGGTCAGGGGAGGCCTCTCTGTGAATGGGGCATTGCTGTTGAAGTGTAAGCATAGAGAAAGATTTACCCATGAGAAGAGCAGTGGAAGAGCGTTGCAGACTCAGGGAACAGCTGGTGCGAAGCACCAGAGACCAGAGAATGCTTAGCATCTTCAGAGAACTGGAAACAATGATTAGTGTGGGAATATCACACACGGTGAAACAGGCAGGGGCCAGAGGATGAAGACTCTTGCCCAAGGCAAGGCAAGGAGTGAAGATATTCCCTGGGTGTCCTGGGAAAACACCTCAGGGCTTAAGTAGGGAAATGATGTAACTGAGTTCCTTTTGGGAAGATTGCTTTTGTTGTTCCATGGAGCATGGATTGGAGTGTGGCAAGAGTGTAGGAAGAGGGACCAGTGAAGGGACTTTGAGAACTTAAAAATTATCTGTCACTATTCAGAGTTTACTTAAAAGATGGTCTGTGTCTGGAGCATATGAAGAGTACACTCTACTTTTAAAAAATAGTTTATATATACAGTCAACACTTGGCATATATATATATATATATATATATATATATATATATACCAATTACCTAGTACCAATTCTTCTACTCCATAAATGTGGAATATATTATCTATATATTTTTTAATTCATTTATTTTTGAGAGAGAGAGAGAGAGAGAGAGCACAAACAGGAGAGGGGCAGAGAGAGAGGGAGACACAGGATCTGAAGCAGGCTCCAGGCTCTGAGCTGTCAGCACAGAGCCTGATGCAGGGCACAAACTCACTGACCATGAGATCATGACCTGAGCTAAAGTCGGACGCTTAACTGACTGAACCACCCAGGTGCCCCTATTATCTATATTATTATATGTATTGTAGGGTAGACATATTTATTTCATTGTTAACGTAAAGGAGAATATTGATCTCAAAATAATGTCTCTCAAGCAAGTGATGAGACGGCAATCCCATCTCGCCAGCATCTGGCTGCCCAAATAGAAATTAGTCTATTATTGATAAATCGTGATCATTATTTACCTGGTCTGTGCTTCTGTACAACTTTGTTTTCACCACTGATTGCTCCCAGAGATTTCACTTTTGAACTTCATTCAACCGATGGAAAATGGAAGTATATTGTATATTGTCTACACTTTCATGTATTTGGACCTGAACCAGTCTAAAAATGGAATTGTAATATATGTCTCAGGAAAACTCTATTGCAGTTAGTTTCCAATTATGTTTTTAATTATGAGTCCAAACAGCTAATCATTATGTTTTAAAACTGAGATTATATTCTTTCTTCCTTGTGTACATGGGAAAAATACTTCCATTTTTGACTGCAGTAGAAACCAGATTTCTCTCCATGACTCGGAAGTAAAGGGGTAGTGTAGTCATGGCCCCTTATTAGGCTTGCTTTAAACAACTTTAGAATTTTTAAGATGTATAATTCTATTTCTTCTCACATTATGTGGAGAGGAATAATGTTGGTATTTTGCAGTTAATTTAATTACTTTCCAATAGTAAAAACAGTGATAGGATTTCCTATTGTTAAGAAAAGTCCCCGAACCACTACCCTTGATTGGCAATGTGGACAAAACTTCTTGTGACTGAAATAAAAACATTTCCAATACATCGCCACCTACATACTCTGACAGAGTGTTTCACATGGAGTTTGAGTCAATTTTCTAATACTGTGACTTTGGTTGCAGTTTAATGATTAACTGTTTAGTTAATAGCTTTCATCAAATTCCAAATTTAATTATCACTTGTACTGATGAAGTTATATGTCATTTTATGCCACATTTGTCGTTAGATTTACTCTAACGTGTGCAAAATTTCTTTTTCATAGTGAAAATTTTAATTTATTAAGTTGAAAACATTAAAAAGAATAGTTTGAAATTTTAGTTTTTAAAATTCTATATAGTTTGAACAAATAAACATACCCTAAAAAAAATAAATAAATAAAATAAAACAGTATTTGTAGTTTAAAACCCAGTGGTATTATTATTCATTAGGACAGGTCGTCCAGATAGGAAAATTGATAGAATTCACTTTTTTTTTTCCTTTTGTTGCAACATGGGAGTTTAAGTTACAAGAAAAATATTTTCAGGTCCAGCCTGTAAATATTACTATTAGCAGTGCAGCAATATATTGCATAGACTATATATGGAACATTTTAAAAAACAGTTTTGAATCTTTAATGGTAAAATAATACACAATGGTAAGGACTTAGAAAATATGTGTTGTGGGGCGCCTGGGTGGCTTGGTTGGTTGAGCGTCCGACTTCGGCTCAGGTCATGATCTCACGGTCCGTGAGTTTGAGCCCCGTGTCGGGCTCTGTGCTGACAGCTCAGAACCTGGAGCCTGCTTCAGATTCTGTGTCTCCCTCTCTCTCTGCCCCTCCCCTGTTCATGCTCTGTCTCTCTCTGTCTCAAAAATAAATAAACATTAAAAAAAAATTTAAAAAAAGAGAAAATATGTGTTGAATTGTATTTTTAAAGATATGTGAGAAGTTAAGAACTTCAGCCATGATATGGATCCTTGAACAATGCTGAATCTTAAGAAATTTTAAGTCTTAACTCCAGTTACCATATAGAATGACTTTAGCATTCTGATACTACTTTTGAAAGACTAAGATAATAAATTTTCAGAGTAGACATGTACAAGTCTTAATTTATGAAACATTTAAACTAGTTAAAATTAATTTAATTTTGTTCTTAAAACCCAAATTCATCACCTAGGGAATATAATTCTTTTAATGTTTATTTATTTTTGAGAGAGAGAGACAGTAGGAGTGGGGGAGGGGCAGAGAGAGGGAGACACAGAATCTGAAGCAGGCTCCAGGCTCTGAGCCATTAGCACAGAGCCTAATATGGGGCTTGAACTCATGAACCGTGAGATGTGACCTGAGCCAAAGTCAGACGCTTAACCAACTGAGCCACCCAGGCGCCCCAGCATAGGGAATATAATAAACTACAATAATGAAGATTTGATACTACCATTTTGACATGGAATTCAATGTGTTAATAGTTTTGGCACCTATATTCAATGAACAAATATTCACAGCATTTAGCACCTGATATTTGCTTGGAATAGGAGTTTAAAAATTAAAATAATACAGGCTTTGCCATCAAAGCAAAGAGTAGAGGGTTATATCACTTGACAATTATAGTTCACTGGCAAAATTACTAAGATAGAGAGGATTAAGGAAGCACAGAAATGAAATTTATCAGATTGCAAAGTTAAAGAAGGCCTCCTAGGGATAATTCATGAAGTATGTTTGATGGAAGAGTGGGAATTAGGTATATGGAGAGGTGGGGAAGTGCACTCCAGATAAGTGGAAAATTATTCAATTAGTAAGCTATAATAAAGAAATGATCAAAGTCTAAATGGAGTAAGGGCCAGTGAAGGTAAAGAGAAAGGGATACACATGATAGTAGATGGAGAGAATATATAGGATTTCATGAGAAAATGAAAATGAAGGAGTTGATTGAAAGGAAGCATGAAAGGAAATCATTTGAGTCAGTGATTTTAACTAAAATGAAGGTGGTGGTAAGGCTGAATTTACTTTTGACCACATTACTTAGTTTGTAGTAGAAATGATGAGTGTAAAGCATCAATAAATTGTAGAATTTCTTGAGCAGTCAAGAAATTTCCTATTTTAAAATAAGAAATAGATTAGTATATTTTGTCTATCTGTGATTATTCCTGTGAGTTTTAGCAAGAATGTTGTAGACATTTAAGATGATATGAAGTTCATCCTCTTACTAAAGTCTAGATTGTTGTGCATTTTTTTTAAGTTATATCAGAGAGAGAGAGAGAGAGAGAGAGAGAGAGAGAGAGAGAGCGCTCAGACACATGTGAGTGGGGGAGGGGCAGAGAGAGAAAGGGAGAGAAAATTCCTAGCAGGCTCCATGCTGTCAGCACAAAGCCCCAACATGGTTCCCAGGAACCATGAGATCATGAGCTGAGCCAAAATCAAGAGTCAGATCCTTAAGTGACTGAGTCACCCAGGCACCCAATGCATGTATTTTTTTTTTTAATGCAATTGATTCATAAAACTGAATTGACTGGTTGTTTAGGCACAGAGTGGAGTGTGCTTTATTTAACTAAACTTGGTAAAAGCAAGAATCTTCATCATATTTCTAAGAATGACTTACTCTTCAGTGAGTTCATTCCCTGCTAATCTTTCAAAATCAAATTTAACAAGCTAGGTTTATGGACTAGTGTCAGCTCCTTTTCTAACTAGACAATCTTAAATTGACTATGGTAAATACGAATTTAAGAAAGGAAAATAATTAATTGTGGAAGTTGACAAACTTGTTCCTAGAGTTTTTATTCAAATCTACATTGTATTTATTGACTAGAAAATTATACAAAACATTTTGCATTGAACCAGTATTCCTATTAACCATGTTTTATTTTTACCATTTTTCTTAGCATATACTAATGGTTGTATTGTTAGAGTGTTATGTAGAAATGCCTGCCAATGTAGTGGGCCAGTTTTAGTCATAATTTGATTTACTCTAATCCAACTCAAAATATATTAGACAGCCACACAACTCTAAATTCGATTTCTTTGTGTATGTTACAAATGATAAATTGATTTAAAAAAGTTTTTTTAAAGATTTTTTAATTTCAATTTTTAAATTTGAATTTAAAAATTGGTTGTAATAGTTAAAAAGAATATTCAGTATTGTTTTGCTTATTCAAACCGAGGTTACCACACTAAAGCAATGAAACCATACAAGTGGATTGCATTTATATAATTTGTTACACAATATACAGTTTATGCATAATAAATAACCAACAGCTATTAGTTGTTTTTTTTTTTTAATCTTTATTTTTGAGAGAGAGACAGCGTGTGAGCAGGGAAGGAGCAGAGAGAGAGGGAGACACAGAATCTGAAGCAGGCTCCAGGCTCCGAGCTGTCAGCACAGAGCCCGACGCGGGGCTCAAACTCATGAACCATTAGATAGTGACCTGAGCCAAAGTTGGACTCTCAACCGTCTGAGCTACCCAGGCTCCCCTATTAGTTGTTTTTTTAATCTCTGTCCTAGTAAAGTTAAGGATAATTAAATATGTCGTTCAACTATGAAAAGTCTAACAAAACTTAAATTCAGTGTATATCCGTAATACTTAAATTTTATAATGGGAAAAGTTGTATTATATCTTTTAGAATCTATCTGTCTCAATAAAATGTGACCAAACTTAACTCTTCAATACTACAATATGAGTAGTCATTAATTGAATTTCTACACATTCTGATTAATTCAAATATTGGTACTAACTGATTCCATAACTTCTGTGTCTTTTATTATCCAAGGACTTAACAAAGCTCTACAGGTCTAAAGGGCCGATATTTGAATAAGCTGTCTTTTGTTATGTCTACATTTAATCAAATTTAGGCATAATGCATTTTTATTCTGAAGTCATCTGCTTTTTATTATAGTGAGTCCTACATTTCTAGGTGTTCTCTTCTTAGTTACAAGTGATTCTACTGTAAGAGGGAATTTGCTTTGGAATAGTCGTGGAAGAAAAGAAATATTCTCTATCTTCATTTTAATAATTAACCTTTCATTTGTTTTATGAATTGCAAGGAATGCTTAAAACATTTTTCTGTAGTGGATGATGCCTTTTAATAGTCCAAGTTCTGGGTTCTATCTTTTAATGGCTACAACAGTAGAAAAGGTAATTGACAGAGCAATGTTAAACCATATAGCCACAAAACCAAATTATGTTTCTTGGGGAATATGTGAAACCAAAGAAATGTTCTTGGGGAATATGTGAAATGCTTGTTGTTGTTTTATTGCAGTATTTTCTTATGAGAAAGTTGTCACAATCATAACTGGATGCAAACTGTTCTTTCACAAAAACCTTAGAAATGTAGAAATGATGAGACATCCCTTTTCTTACATGTGCCAGTATTACAAGTTAATACTTAGATATTTTTCAAAATCTGGCAGCACTTAGATTACACAGATTCCTCAAATTAATGTATTTCAGGTTAGTTTATTTCAAAATAAAAAAAACAGTGTCAAAATTGAGATAAAATTTTATAGGACGACATTTTTGCTATTCCCTTATGATTTGTTAAAATATAAATGCTGAAAGATTATTCCACTTATAACAAAGATGATGGAATAGCAAAACATTACATTATTTCCAAGCCTCTGAATTGAGATATATTTATTTTGACCTTTTTATAATCTAAACAAATTATCCTACATTCTCTCTTGTAGAGCCAATATTCCTCTATTCTTTGCTCTAAACCCTCTGCCATCTATCACGTTTCATCTAGAATTAAAATGAGTGGATATCTTAAAACACTTTTCAAAATGTGTTTCAGTTTTGTCTAGTTTGCATTCTTAGAGACTTATTTAGGCAAAGCATTACATATCCATATATTACCTTAAAGTGTAAAATAAATGCAGTACTATCTGTAAAATAAATAACAGTACTAATCAAGTGGCTGCTTGCAAAACCTCTGTGATTTCTTTAACTACTGGAGTGTGTCTTAGATACTGCATTATCCCCTAAATTATTAGAGTAACATTTTGAATCTTGGAAAGTTACTAACATCCTATTGTTCAAATTCTAACTTAAGGTAAAATAGTAATGAGTATGGAAAATACAAACTATGCAACAAAGGGCTAGGATGCAATTTACTTTTTAACACTTTGTGCCAAGTTTTGGTCCCATGGGACAAAAGAAGCTGTGTATTCTTCCCGTGTCCACTAATTTATTCTTTCGCTTTTGGATTTCATGAGTTTTACATAAAATATGTCCCAACTCTCTTGTTAGAGACTAAGTAGTGCTATCCAATCAATGTATTTCTCTCTCTTTATCTCTCTCTCTCTACCTATCTAAACTCCTATCCATATATATCCATCATTATGTGATATCTACCCATTTATACATAAATTTTAATATAACTATTTTTAAGTTTAGGCCTAACTCTTTGGTGCTTTGAATAGTTATTAAATGGATAATACATTTAATTGAAGTGAGTATAAAATGTATCACATAAGTGAGAGAATGTTAAATCCATCTTATAGATTCTGAAACAATATAAAACAAACATAACTATCATGAAAATTGTTTGGAATTTTAGCTACAATGAAGATCGCGAACTACAGTTTTGTCATGTTCTTTCAGTATAAGACATTTTACACATTCATGTGGGATACTAAAAAACACACATTTGTGTAGCAAATTTACTTACAGAAAAAGAGCATTCATTAGAAACTCCTTGGGAAGCATTAGCCATTTTATGGTTGTCTAAGCTGTGGCATTTTCCTTTCCCTCTTTCGAAACAGAACACCAATTTTCAGCTGGGCTTGAATTTTAAACTTTACATTTCCCATCGTTCCTTACAGTTTATATACTATTTACCTAACATTTGCATATATCCGAAATTTTCCAATAAAAGTTGGAAAATATTAACCATCATAATTCAGTAGATAGATAAGCTTCTAAAGAGTACTCAGGTAAATTGAAAAATGAATGACCAATACATTAGCATATGCAAATTAAAATTTAAATTATTTTAATAAGATGATTGTTATGAGAAACATACTTTTAGTTCATTAAAATTTATATAATATTCTTACAATGAAATTTACTTTTATACATATCTCTCCAATAGATTTATATTCCAATATATATTCCAGTACATATTCTTTGATAGTAATGTGACACCATTCACTTGAACTTTTCCTTTCTTTGTAAACTAATATAAATGAGTGCACTGTTCAAGGCTTGAAGCTATACAACTAAATAAATATTTAACCACCCACATGCTTAACTATGTGAATAAAACTTTCTTCATGGTGTTGTAAATAGATGCATCTATCTAGTTGTTTGTGGGTTTGATGAAATTATACTGTGAAGGTCATAACATGTAGTCTTGTCCTATTAAAGATTTGTAAATTGGCACTTTTCCCCCCAAATGCAAGGAAAAAATGTTAAACAATTTTTCCTCTTTCAATTATTCAAAGATTAGAAAAATCAAAGAAAGGAGATGGTGTATCTTTGGTAGATCTTTGATGTTCAGAAAAAAATGACCCACAGCTTACAATAACATTTAATTATCACCGAGAGCAGACTGCGTTGCAGCTGTTCCAGATAATTATAAGCCCAAGGGCTGGCATAAAAAATAAAAGAAACCAAACCCTTTTGCATGAAAGTTTGCTTTCTTAAATCTCAAAAAGAGTAGAAAGCATAAATATGAGTAGAATGTCAGACACATTGAAAGTAACTTTTCATAAATACCGGTTGAATTTATGGTGGAACCAAATAAAACTCGCATCCAATAGTATGTGTTAATGAAATTAATCAATAATATTTGTATTATCAAGTCTTACTATTAACAAATTAGCGCTTTTTACTTGTCTCTAAATGATATTGTGTTAAAGATATCATAGTCCTTGGAATATAACCCAGATCCGATCTTTGGTTTAATTCTGTCTTGGAATCAGGTGATAATACTGTGATCTGCCTCTGTCTATCCAAAGAACAATTTTAATATATTCCATGTCTCCTGCCACTCTTCTCCATCTAGAAATAGGGAAATAGTAGTATGCTGTTATTTTTCACTTTTTCAGCAAAAAAAACCCTTAAATTATGATGAATCAGACTTATTTTTAAATGTTTATTATTTATTTTGAGAGAGAGAGAGGCAGACAGAGAATCCCAAGCAGGCTCATGCTGTCAGTGCAGAGCTCGACGTGGAGCTCGAAGTCACAGACTATGAGCTCATGACCCGAGCTGAAACCAAGAGTTGGACGCTTAACGGACTGAGCCACTCAGGCACCCCATATTATGATGAATCAGACTTATCAAACAAGTGCACATTTCAAAGGGAAGTGACATAATAACCTGTTTCAAAGCCAACAACTAAAATGAACCACCCCACGGAGAGTTTATTTTACTCCTCAGGAAAATCTACTGCTCCCACTTCTATTTATTGTTCCTTATATCAGTTAGCTTTTGCTGTGTATCAAACAACCCCCAAACTGGTTTAAAACACACCAGTTTCTTTAGTTCATGATTCTGTGGTTGGAATGGGCAGTGCTTCTGGTCTGTGATCGGTTGGCTGGTCTCCGCTAGGCTCGCTGGTGTGTCTGGTCAGCTGCCAGGTTGGCTGGCTACTGAATGGTCTAGAATGGTCTCCAGAATGTCTGGCTGTTGGCAGAGGGTCAGCTAGTGGATATTGGCTAAGGCTCTTCACTTCTCACATGAGCCGTCATTCTCCAGCAGGTTAGTACAGGCTTGCTCACTTAGTGGTCTACAGGTTACAAGTATAGCAAGAGAGAAAAAAGCTCAGTAGGTGAACACTGTTAAAGTCCCACTTGTATAACGTTTGCTCTCATCTCATTGGCCAGAGAATCACATAGTTTAACATAGATTATGTGGGTGAGGATTACCCAAAGATGCTGACACAGGGAAGGGAGTTATTATTGCTAGCAATCTGATTCACTCTCATCTCTCTCTCTTTAAAAAGAAAAAAAAAACCTTCTGGTTCTTTCTTTTTCTTCTCTCATACTAAGAATATGGCCTCTTTGTCAATGTACGTGTTAAGGTTTTGGAATCACTTTTCCATGACAAAGTCTTCTCTTCCATGACTCCATGCCTTTCCATTTTCTTTTTGCTCTTTAAAAATTAATATTAGGGGTGCCTGGGTGGCTCTGTTGGTTGAGCATCCGACTTCGGCTGTGGTCATGATCTGCCGGTCTGTGAGTTCGAGCCCCACGTTGGGCTCTGTGTGAACAGCTCAAAGACTGGAGCCTGCTTCAGATTCTATGTCTCTTCTCTGTCCCTCCCCCACTCATACTCTGTCCCTCTCTCTCTCTCAAACATAAATAAGCATCAAATTAAAAATTAATTTTATTTCCCACTTCTACTAAAGGTTTTTTACTAGAAAAAACAGAGCTATTTCCATTTGTTTTTAAACTGTAAATAGTCATGGGAACAAACTTGAGATGTCCTTCAGGCAGAGGGAGACCTGAGCAATAAAAATTCTGCACAAAGTCCCTGAGGATTTGGTTTGCGTTTCTATTTAGTAAAGAACTGGGAGGAGAAGTCAAGGTTAATATTTGAAGATTAAGCTGCAGTCCTAGTATTTACATATAAAACATTGAGCATTGATCAAGGGAAAGAGAGCTTATAACTCTAAAATTTACAGTCTTAATCCATTTAAAGCCTTACTCAAAACTTTAAAATTCCTTTTTTTTTTTTTTTGTTTTAAACAGGCTTCCAGGAGATAGTAACAAGACTGCTTATAGTTACTTTTAAAATTATTACATTCTATAAAATGATAAAGAAAACAGTATTATATAAGATAAATAAGAACCTAAGAGTGGAGTATCTGATATACAGTAAAACAGCTTTTTTATCTCCAAAATTAAAAAGGTTAAAATGAAAATATACATTTCTGTATGATGAATTACTTACCTTAAAAAGGTAAGGTAAGGAAGCTAAAATAATTGATATTAAGTAACTTAACTCGCTAATTTTGAAGGTTATCTTTAATTGCAATGATCATAGAAAATTATAAGCATATGGTCATTATTTATGTGTAAATCAAAATGTCTCTATCCTCCTGTTATTTTTAAAACTGACCAATTTCAGAATAATGATCATAACAAACTAGATATTCCCTTCCATTCCCAGAATGTCAACTTTTGCCAGAAAATATCAGTTTTTCCTATGAAAAATTTTATCTTAAGACAAAGTAAACATTTGTATATATGTCCCTACACTGACACACGTGGTATGAATTTTATTTTTATTAAATATGATAGTGTAAATTTGATTACTTTTAGGTTAGTTTAAAAAACGATGCTCAGGGGCGCCTGGGTGGCTCAGTCAGTTAAGCGGCCGACTTCGGCTCAGGTCATGATCTCATGGTCCGTGAGTTCGAGCCCCGTGTCGGGCTCTGTGCTGACAGCTCAGAGCCTGGAGCCTGTTTCAGATTCTGTGTCTCCCTCTCTTTGACCCTCCCCTGTTCATGCTCTGTCTCTCTCTGTCTTAAAAATAAATAAATGTTAAAAAAATTTTAAAAAAAGATGCTCAAAGACTGAATAAAAATTGATGACTTTCTTCAATATAAGTGTCCTTTAGAAACCAATTTTGAAGTCTCTATAATTTTTAAACAATTCTACAAATAAAATAACTAGTATACATTGACTATTTATGTGCTCAGGATATGTCCTCCATAGTTGTGACAATATTGCCCACATTCCTTTACAGTGAGGTTGATAGGGAGAAATTAACTTGTCCAATATCAAATAGCTACTAAGTCCAAAATTAGAAGAGTTCAAAGTTACTGTGCCACATTTTTTCTCTAATTATTTCTTGGATGGAGAAATAAGATTTCTGTAAGAAAATTTGTAGGCAATGATTACATGTATATAGGTGTCAATATTCCAGATAACAAAGATAATGTATAAAATGGTGTAGACAGAATAGGCAAGGGAAAGAAGTAGTTCTTCAACACATGTTAGAATTTAGAAAAGGTAAGTATGTTGGGACAAATAGTCAACACTACTGGCCTAGACTGGGGGACAGCCATTAAGGTATAATGGAGTAAGATTGCCTTGGACCTACAGGCTGCTCTTGAAGTAAGAAAAAGCTGATACCACATTAGGTCATATTAGAACTTGTGTAAGAGGATGAAGCCAAGAGTTAATATGTATGGAGTACGCTGAAATTGTAATCACACACGTGAAATAGAATTTGAGGAATACAAGAGAAGTTCAAAGAAGATTCGATCATTGAGTAAGGTTGCAAATATAGCCTATGAGAGAAGCTAAATGAGTTAGGTGTTTTTAGCACAAAAGAGTGAAAACATTAAAGGAAGTATATAAATCACTTTAAAATGCATGTAAAAAACTGAACAATGGTAAGATTTAAAAACCTCTGAGAAGGACTCTTCAGAAGAGGCAATTGGTATGAAGAAGCTGTCTTATGGTGGCAGAGGGGATCCTTTTTTATTGTCAGTATGGTAAAATGCAAGAATTCTAAAGGTCATAAAATTTCCACCTCTGTAAAGAGAGAAAAACATGGACAGCCTTTTTTTCTGTTTAGATAGTCTGTAGTCCTAGTTTCTTTAAAGTGGAGCAGAAAAGCTCTTATAATATTAAAATTTAGACATCAAATATATATCCTGGATACCCATATAAAAATTGATAAATCACAGAACACATGAAATCTTCATTGCATTTGCTGTCTATTCCCAGGAAACATTTTCAGCTCATAACAATTTCTAAGCTAATCATTATTTTCTCTTTTTAAAATATTTTTATTCTTTTTTGCCAACCACATAACTGCCATCTTTCTATTACATCATCCCTGCAAACATATATTGAACAGCAAAAATGAACCAGGGACTGAGTCAAGTGCTGAAGTTCTAGCCATTACAAAGACAATTTTCTCCCCTCATAGAACTGACAGTTCATTGGAGGAAAGATTATGGAAAAATGATTAATAATTGTTAAACAATAATAGTGCCTGAAGAACAATAGAATTTAGTAAGAATATTTTAGCAAAGATGAAAGTGATATATTGATTGAAAACTCTTTAAAACATATTAGTAAGAATGTGTGTGGAGAACATTGACCCTGAAAGACCAGGACTTGGCATTCCAGGAATGTAATTTAATTGTGTGTGTGTGTGTGTGTGTGTAATACTTAAAGCTCTTTTTCTTTAATTCCTTGCAATATAGCTTTCCCAAATTATGGTTCATTTTTTTACAATGGCTTTATTTGCAAAATATGTTTTGAAAGGCTATATAATGCAGTGACTTTTTAGAGAAAGTGAGCTTACTACCCACTAAGAGATAATATTTTAATTCTGTATTTTATTATATTTCTAAAATTGGCTTCCATATAGAATTTTAGGAAGTTTGACAGCTCCTATTTGCCAGTGTTTTCATACATGATAGGTTGAACTGGTTGAAAAATGAATGGAGACCTAGTCAGTGTGGTTGAATTGTTGTCATCTTAAATTTAAAATTGATTGATTATATTTCTTTTTCGGTGAGTTGAATTTGAATTTTAGGCAGTATTCCAGACAGATACCAAATAGGAGTTGATTAACAGCTTTGACTCCTGTGGGCAAGAGGAAGAATAATGTGAAAAGGTTTTGTTTAACTTAGAGAAAGGAAGGCTAAATGGGGATAGGAGAATCATACAGTTATGTATGCATGTTTTCACCTGGCTCCAGTATTGAGGAAAAATAGGTAAAATAAGAGTAGGTTGACATATTTGGATTGAAAGCATGAAGCACTGGTTCTCAATTTTGGCACACATCAGAACATTGTTAAAACCCAGAGTGCTGGGCCCCACTCTTGAGTTTTTTAATTAGGTGGGTCTGGGCTAGGACCCTAAAATTTGCATTTTTAATAAATTCCTAGCTGCTACTGCAGCTGCTGGTCTGGAAACCATACTGGCGTTGAGTGTACCTGGTTATGAGTAAGAGGTTTTGAGTAAAAAAGTCAACACAACAATACAAGCAAAAACAGTAGTGGCAGAGGTAAACCAATGGCAAGAGAAATAGCTGCGGGCAACTTCTACTAGGGATTTATTTCATTGCTTGTTTGTCTATAGACCATTCATGGAAAAGTTGTCCTTTCCACAGTCCTATGACCTTTAAAAGACTATGTCCCATTACAAGTGATAATCATAACACTGTAAGTTACATGCGGTTCACATGAAGGACTTTGTCTTGTTCATCACTGTATCTGTAACACTGTCCCTGATTGCAAGTTTACTCAATTCACAAGCTGTCTAAGGACCATATTCTGATTCTCAGGAATCTGAACTGAGGCATAGAAGGATGCCTGTCCGCAGTGAACACTGGAGCTCTGAAGGGAATTGATTCCACCAAAATCACAAGGAAGTGGAAACCACGAGTAAACAAGCAAGTCAGTAGGTAGAGAGGAGAGCTCAGAAGATGTGTAATACCATCCTTGAGAGCAGCTCCTCTGTTTCAGATGACTTTCCTGTGTCCGTGAAATTAGCTCTACATTACTTCCTCTTCTGGGATTATTCTAAGATTTTCCAGGATCTATCGAATAACTTTCCCCTCTATTTTTTGGAGAGAGATGGGTTATGTCTTTGCTTCATGCTACCAAAACCCCACAGTAGAACCTAAGGACATATTTCCATGCAGTCAGTTGCAAATAATAGACTTTCCTAAAAGTTGAAGAAGGCCCTTTTGTCACCTGAAACCAAATGCCCTTTGCTACAGACAAGCTGTGTTCTATAAGAAGGGTCCTCTGGAGTAAGGTATCCCATTTTAACAGTCAATGTCTGCCAGTCTCAAGGAATAGTTTGGATAGAATATGCCTTTCTAAGATACTGCTCCTGCTGTAGTGGTCATTTTATACATTTGACAGGAAAAGGAGATTTTAGAAAGTCCACTCTGCCTACTACTACCTGCCGCCCTGGCTGCGTACCTGGGATTCAGAATGGTTCTGGGCAGAAGCCAGAGCCCTGTGGGCAAATATGTTTACACAATCATCTCACACATTGTAGAAATGCAGTTTAGAGTCCATGTTTGGAAAAATCAGGCCCTTTTCAATTTAAAATGTTCAACCAAAAAAAAAATCAGCAAAAATGATACCAAATGTAACCAGAAATCATCCTCGAAGATTGTTTTCAACTTTAAGGTTAAGAAAACTCTGTGGTTTTAGATTATTCTTTTGAAAATGTTCTTTTTCAACTATTTCCTCTGAAAGGCTTTCATTTCAAATGTGCATATTCAATTCTAACTAAAATGCTGAATATCAGACTGATGAATTATGCATCATATGCTTGGTTATCCTGTGGCACTGCATTTTCCTAATGTGCACGTAGGAGTCTGATAGAAGTCATGGACCACATGCCCCCTCCCCACCAGGGCTCCATGTTAATAGTGACCTTAGTGGGGACTTTGTCTATAGTTTTCTCTCAAGAGGGGTTTTTTGGCTGAAATCTGGTGGAAAATTCAATCCTTAGATTCTAATTAGTATGCTTCTCCACTTATCTAAGCTAAAATATCCATTTTTAAATTTTTTTTACTATAAAATCAGTGATGCTATGCACACAAGCAGTAGGATATCTCAAAATATCATTTGTTAGTGTACTGATGGGATACTTTCCCCAAGTGAATAGCTGAACTTTTAAAATCAGTTTGTCATTATGCAGCTGCAGGTAAGATTGACACACAATTTCCAGAGTGAATTGAAAACGCTATCATCTCGTTATTGTGAGAGCTCATGAGATTGTAATAGGGTGCTCTCGCAAAGGGCATATGCTTAAAAAAAGCAGCTTAATTCAAAGCGTCAATTGATTCCTTGAGGGACAGGGTGTTAAGAAGGAAGTTGCCTGCCAGAGGGAAGAATATGATCAGGGATTAGCAGGCAGGCAAGGTTGAAAAACAGGAAAGAGAAAATTGAAGCGTTTGCAAAAACCTGAAAATTCTACTGTGAAATTATTTTAGAAGCTCAACAGAGAGGTAGGCAGTCAAAATCCCAAGGGAATCAGAAAACAATGTTTTTATCATAAAGGAACAATAAAGGAATGAATGATGTTTCCTGTGAGTAAACCTTCTCGTTTAATTTGTGGAATATTAAAACCCATTTAAAATGGATTGTTATTTTGAAGATCAAGGTGAGTTCTCACACATGTCATGTTGAAAAAGTATGGTTTTTTCTCTCAATTTGGCAAATACACATTCATTGTTGGTTTTGTTACTTCTATGAGAATATTTCTACTTCCTTAGAACAATTAATGGATACAATTAAAGGACATGAAAATTTCCATATCATATATAATATATAATACTTTCTTTAGGATTTTTAGATTAGTAATTTCTAGTAAATTAAATCATAGTTTATCATGTGTCTTTACATCATTTTTAGAAAACTATGCTTTGGAAGCAGTATTATGCAATTGACAATATTAGTTTACCCCAGTCCATATGTTTGACACTCTATTACACACTTCAGAAAAGATCAAATGTGAGAGTTAAAAAGATATAATGGGAACAAAATTTTATGCTCAAAATAGACTTCTGAAAAATTATTTTCTACGGTGCAAATTTCATTGGTATATAGATAATATAATTTCTTTAAAATGCAGAGCAGTTTTAAAGAACATTTTTTTAACTTATATTCTCTCTCATGTAAGTATTAAATCAATATGTATCAAAGATTAATTCAACTCATTTTTTAAGAGAGATCTAATAAGATATTATCTTACTAGTTCAAAAGGAAATTCCAAGAACCATACATGTATGGACAATAAGGAACTTTGACATGAATTTAGGATTACATGCAAAGCATCTCTCCTTAAGGCAATAATCAATTGCATACCAACTCTCAAAATGAAATTGCATTTCTACGGACAAAATTCATTTTTATTATTATCAGTTTTTTTTACATGAAAGACAATTAGGTGAGCTAAGCAGGACACCACAGTTTTTCCTACTTTGAAAATGCTATTTTCTAAAAGTAACAATTTTTATAATGTTAAAGCAAATATGGATTAACTAAAGCATTAAGACTGAGTTTCCATTAATGATTGCTTTTTATCTTGACACAATACTAGAGTCTTTTATATCCAAATATATGTATGCATATAGGTGTATATGTAAATTGAATATATGTATATGTATTTATATAAATGTATATGCATAAATATGTAAAATATATACAGTTTGTCTTATAATTCTATCAAATACCATCAGAGAGAAGAATCATCATATAGAAGAGGAAACTAAGACTCAAAAGTATGACCTTTCTGTAGTATCATAGCCATCAACTGTTCCAGTGAAGATTTGGTTCTCTTGTTCCAAGGTTCTCTGGTTCCAAGTCTAATACTGTTTTGCTACATCAAAATTGATACAAAGAACAGCAATAATTATTGATGCTTACTTGTGATTATTAAACCAAAACGGGCTTCAATCATCAACTAACCATGTAGCTGGCTAAATTTACACTTTATTTGAAACCTGTAAGCCAAAATAAGGTAGACATGACACATTATTAGTCATTAGCAATAATACTAAAGGTAAGAGTTTTAATCTTCCATTTGTAGAATGCTAAAATAGAAGGATTATTACTTCATTTTATTGTGGCTTATCATGATAGCATTGATTCTCAACTATAATTTTATTTAAAATGTATTAAAATTGTGAGTTCAGTTCTGAAATATAGTCATAATTTAAGAAACCCATCTGGAATACATCTCTTCTAATATTAGTGTGGTTCTATTATTGTTTTCCTGCTTTATAATTTGACAACTGCAATTTTTGAAAAGTGCATAAATGTATATTTTTATAACTATCTTTCCCTCCCCAAATGCCACATTTTATATTTTAAAGGGAAACTGCTAAAGAAATGCTCTTTAAATAGTCCTATATGTGTCTTTTGAAACCATATACCAGTAGCACAGAAGACCACAAAAAAGTTATTCAGTAAAATCTTGGTGCTAGTCCTATAAATTAAAACAATGTGGAAAATATGTTGTTTTGAAAAATCAAGGCTGGTATTTTTTCAACTTTACTACCTGAGTTATTACTTATGGTATAAGAGGGCACCTTTGGTGATATATTGGTTAGGGTTCTCCAGAGAAACAGATCCAATTGGATGGATAGAGGGAGAGACAGAGAGTTATTATAAGGAATTGGCTCATGTAATTATGGAGGCTGAGAAGTCTCAAGATCTGCAGTTGGCAAGCTGGAGACCCAGGAGAGAGATGATATAATTTCAGTCTGAAAATCAGTAGGCTTGAGACTCAAGAAGCGCCAATTTTTCAGTTCAAGTCCAAAGGCAAAAAACATACGTAGAGTCAGATCGTATCTCAGCTCAACTCGTGAGATCGTGAGATCAGTGGAGTCTCTCTTACTCAGCATCTTTGTTCTATTCTGGTTTTTAATTGATTGGATGAGGCCCACTCTCATTAAGGAGAACAATCTGCTTTACTAGGTCTACCGATTCAAATGTTAATCTCATCCAGAAATACCCTCATAGACAGAGGCAGGATAATGTTTGACCAAATGTCTACCCATCCTATGGCCCAGTCAAGCTGACACACAGAATTAACCATCACTGATAATATCTTCAAATGTTTGTCTTTTTCTTTTTCAATGGCTTAATTTACCTCAAGGCTCCCCTCCTCCCCACCATTTATTAACATTGTTTACAATACATCTACCTTCCCAGATTGAAATTACAAATATTATGAAAGTTAATAGAAATATATCTTACTTAACTACTTGAATGGAGGGCTTATTTGGACAAGAACCTCAATTTTTCCTATAACTTGGGTTCACAGAAAAAAAAAAAGGTTATCCCTCTAAATGATGTTGGTATAGAAAAGCCATCTTACTGAGTTTAACAACTTTATGTAGATGTAAAAATAAACTAATTATTTTTGAATACTACTTTATACATTTTGAATGAAGTGATAATGCTTTGTTCCCTAGAATTAAGCTAGAGTTTGCCTCACAGCTTCCTTCCAGAATAGTTTTTAATTGAGGAAGACAGAGAATAGAAGAGTGTACATTTAATCAGCTAAACTTTATTCTAAAGAGACAGCCAGCGACCAGCCATAGTAATTTTTTTTTTTAAACGTTTATTTATTTTTGGGACAGAGAGAGACAGAGCATGAACGAGGGAGGGGCAGAGAGAGAGGGAGACACAGAATCGGAAACAGGCTCCAGGCTCTGAGCCATCAGCCCAGAGCCCAACGCGGGGCTCAAACTCACGGACTGCGAGATCCTGACCTGGCTGAAGTCGGACGCTTAACCGACTACGCCACCCAGGCGCCCCCATAGTAATTTATTTTTCAGAAGAATAGGAGGAAATAGGAATATATTTTTCCCATTGTACAACTGTTAGCATCTTACTGACATAAAGTATAGAACTTAACTTATTTTAATTTATAGAAACTTGTGAAATAACTTTCTTGAATAATCTGTCAAATATTAGCTAATGTTTGTTTAAAATAATTGTATCCCTTGGGAGTTCTTTAATAATTGACATTCATGATAATTATTGAACACTTTAATATTTTTGAATTGGAAGTAATAATGAGCATTGAAATTATATAGTGAATTAGTATTTATTTTAAATCATTTTCTTAGGGGCGTCTGGGTGGCTCAGTCTGTTTAGCGTCCGACTTTGGCTGAGGTCATAATCTCATGGTTCGCGAGTTCGAACCCCATGTCTGGCTGTGTGCTGACAGCTCAGAGCCTGGATCCTGCATCGGATTCTGTCTACCTCTCTCTCCGACCCTCCCTGGCTGGCAAGAAAGACAGAGTGTGAATGGGGGAGGGGCAGAGAGAGAGACACAGAATCCAAAGCAGGCTCCAGGCTCTGAGCTGTCAGCACAGTGCCCAATGTGGGGCTCGAACTCACAAACCGAGACTTCATGACCTGAGCTGAAGTTGGACCTTTAACTGACTGAGCTATCCAGGTTCCCCTAACGTTAAAAAAAATAATAATAAATTAAATTAAATTGTTTTCCCATAATAAGAACGTTTATTATAATACAATCCTATTTTAATGTGCTTTGCTAATTGATTGAGCTATATTAATATAAACTATTAATACTTCTATTAAAATGTATAGTAGTGATTGTTTTGATTTTATGTCTTAATTATAGATTAACAAAAATTACTTTACTTGCCCAGTGAAAATTAGGTAAGATTCATTTTAATTCAAATACGTATAATTGAAGAATCATAAATATAATTGTTACATAAATTTAGTAATGAAAATCAAATAGAATTTGCTAACACATGGTAGGAGAAGTTAGTATATCCCAGAAAAAAAAAATGAGAACGCATCATAAGGATGCAAGAAGGAGATCCAGTCTCCTCATGTGTAAAACGGGTAAGCCTAGGTATCTCTAGGGGTCTTCGCATCTGTAAAAGTCATATGAGCTGATTCTTTCATGGATTTGCACTGCAACCTGGGCAACTCATGACTGTACTGTTGTGAGCTCAGTATTCTTATATGGAGAACCTCAGCTTTTTATATGGGGAACCTATCTGCCTCTGGTGAGAGAAATGGGTAGTAAATAGCAAAGAAGAGAGATATAATTCAGTTATAGATCATTTTAGCTGATAAAATACATACATTTATCTCTATAGTGGGGAAAAGATGCTGTGACTTTTATCAGGTAGTTTGTTCTTTCAAACCTATTTAAGTGACTGGGGGGAAAAAAGGATAAAGGAACACACTTAGCCACAAACTTTTTTTTTTTTTAATTTCTTCCAAATTTTTATTTAAATTCAAGTTAGTTTACATATAGTGTAGTATTGGTTGCAGGAATAGAATTTAGTGATTAATCACTTACATAGAATACCCTGTGTTCATCACAACAAGTGCCCTTCTTAATTCCCATCACCCATTTAGCCCATCCCTCCACATGCCTCCCCTCCAGCAACCCTCAGTTTGTTCTCTATGGTTAAGAGTCTCTTATGCCTCCCACTTTGTTTTATCTTATTTTATTTTTCCTTCCTTTCCCCTAAGTTCATCTGTTTTGTTTCTTAAATTCCACATATGAGTGAAATCATATGGTATTTTTCTTTCTCTAACTGACTTATTTCACCTAGTGTAATATACTCTAGTTCTATCCGCATCATTGCTAATGGTAAAATTTTCATTCTTTTTTGATGGTCGAATAATATTCCATTGTATAAATATTTACCACATCTTCTTTATCCATCCATCAGTTGATAGACATTTCGGCTCTTTCTATAACTTGGCTATTGTCGAAGGTGCTGCTGTAAACATTGGGGTACATGTGCCCCTTTGAATCAGTATTTTTGTATCCTTTGGATAAATACCAAGTAGTGTAATTGCTGGTTCATAGGTTAGTTCTATTTTTTTTTTTTTTTTAATTTTTTTTTTTCAACGTTTATTTATTTTTGGGACAGAGAGAGACAGAGCATGAACGGGGGAGGGGCAGAGAGAGAGGGAGACACAGAATCGGAAACAGGCTCCAGGCTCTGAGCCATCAGCCCAGAGCCCGACGCGGGGCTCGAACTCACGGACCTCGAGATCGTGACCTGGCTGAAGTCGGCCGCTTAACCGACTGCGCCACCCAGGCGCCCCAGTTCTATTTTTAACTTTTTGAGGAACCTCCATACTGTTTTCCAGACTGGCTGCACCAGTTTGTATTCCCACAAACAGTATAAGAGAGTTCCCCTTTCTCCACATCCTTGACATCTGTTGTTTCCTGAGTTGTTAAATTTTAGCCCTTCTGACAGGTGTGAAGTGGTATCTCATTGTGGTTTTGATTTGTATTTCCCTGATGATGAGTGAGGGTGAACATTTTTTCATGTGTCTGTTAGCCATTTGTATGTCTTCTTTGGAGAAATGTCTGTTCATGTCTTCTGCTCATTTCTTCATTGGATTTTTGTGTTTTGGGTGTTGAGTTTGATAAGTTCTTTAGAGATTTCTGATACCAGCCCTTTATCCAATATGTCATTTGCAAACATCTTCTCCCATTCTGTCAGTTGCCTTTTAGTTTTGTTGATTGTTTCCTTTGCTGTGCAGAAGCTTTTTATCTTGATAAAAAACAAAAACAAAAACAAAAGAAGTCCCAAGAGTTCATTTTTGCTTTTGTTTCCCTTGCCTCTAGAGCTGTGTCTAGTAAGAAGTTGCTACAATCAAGGTCAAAGAGGTTGCCACCTGGGTTCTCCTCTAGGATTTTGATGGGTTTTACATCTCACATTTAGGTCTTTCATCCATTTTGCATTTATTTTTGTGCATGGTTTAAGAAAGCTGTCCAGTTTCATTTTTCTGCATGTCAGTGTCCAGTTTTCCCAACAGCATTTGAAGAGACTGTTTTTTTTTTTTTTCTATTGGATATTCTTTCCAACTTTGTTGAAGATTAGTTGACCATACAGGTGTGGGTCCATTTCTGAGTTCTCTATTCTGTACCATTGTTTTTGTGTCTGTTTTTGTGCCAGTACCATATTATCTTGATGATTACAGCTTTGTAATACAGACGAAATTGTGATGCGTCTCACTTTGCTTTGCTTTTCAAAACATTACTTTGGCTATTCAGGGTCTTTGCTGGTTCCAGAGCATTCCTTTTGATTCACATATTCATCAACAGTAGCATTATCTTATATCTTTATTTTTTCCGATATGGTGAGTCTAAAATGAAGACTCATTGAACCTCTGAATTGTTATAATTTTATCAGTAATAAGGCTGAAAACTTTTCTTATGTATTGATGCTTTTATTTCCTCTTTGGTGAAAGTCCAATCATCTTTTACTCTGGTTTTCTGTTGGACTGTTTACATTTTTTTGTTGTTGTCGATTTGTCTTTGTATATATTTTCCAGTTCTTTTGTGGAATGTTGAGGATTATTGATCCTAAGAAATAGTTGGAGTTTCTCCTAGTCAACTCCTCCAAACTACCTGATTAAAAAATGAATCTCTGATGGTAGATGATAAAGGAATGTTAAGTAAAGGAATTATATTTTGAGATATTTTATTTTTGCCCTTTTTAAAAAATTTTTTTTTCAACGTTTATTTATTTTTGGGACAGAGAGAGACAGAGCATGAACAGGGGAGGGGCAGAGAGAGAGGGAGACACAGAATCAGAAACAGGCTCCAGGCTCTGAGCCATCAGCCCAGAGCCTGACGCGGGGCTCGAACTCACAGACCGCGAGATCGTGACCTGGCTGAAGTCGGACACTTAACCGACTGCGCCACCCAGGCACCCCTATTTTTGCCCTTTTAAGTATTTTCTCATTAGAATCTCTCAGAATGTAATAATAGAGAGTGTGAGGTACTGAAGCTGGTGGCTATTCTATAATACAAAACAAACCAAAAAATCACTTAAAAGATCATATGTTTCCTGAATAAATGAACGGAATGAATGGAATGTCCAATAGTAACTTCTTGTTCACCCTTAGAATATGTTATTATATTTACTTTTTGGAAAAGATTTGCCCCAACTTATAAAGAATCAACAAAAGGAGAAGAAAGCACTCTACTTCCCCCTATTTTGAAAGGATAAATATAAAATGCTAAAGTGAAGTGTTGCCTGATCGTGCTTGTGTACATTATATATATCACATATGCACAGGGATTCAGAAGTTAGCCTATGGGAATTGAATAGAATTACCATTTGAAGATATTAACAATTTGATCAGTCCTTCAAGGCAGTGATCAACCAAAGTATCATCTATCTTATACAACTGTGAATGTGTGTGTTGCCCCTTCTCTAAGTGATTGGTGACCTTCATGTTCAATACCATATTTGTTTAACTTTGAAGGGGGATTCGATAAATGCAGACAGTTGATTTTCTTGGCTCTGGATATTTCTTTAACATATTTTCTATGGGTTGACTCAAGTGTAACCTCAAATAGTGTAAATAAAACTGTGGTCTTTGCTTTACAAAGATAATGGGCTAGAGTAAATCTCTGCAGAATAGGGGGAGGGTGTCCAGACATGTCAATATTAATAGTGTGGATGATTGAGTTCGTTTGGATTAAACTAAAAAGACTTATTGATTTTGAATACGAAAACTCCTACTAAATTTGATTATTTACCATTCATTGCTGAGGTGAAATTGGTAAAGCAAGGAATGCAGAGAACAAAACGGGGGAAGAGAATTGAATTTGACCTCATGAGATCATATTCTAGGAAAATGAGAAAACATTTGCTTTGTTGACACTAAAGGGAAACTTAGAACTTATAAGACATTTGTCTGGGATCTAGCAGAAGATGGGGAAAAAAGTGGATTAACTCATTTTTAAATATTGTTTTATGTTTGATAGTGATATTGGTGGAAATGTTCTATGGATATGGGATTAAAGAAAGATAAGATAGATAAGATAGATAAGATAGGTTAGATATACAAACAGGGAAATTATGATTCAGTGGGAATTGATGAAATAGTTAAAGCACAATGTGCATTAATTTTTACTGATAGAAATGGGATAAAAATCAAACAGGGAAAAATGTAAAAATACATCATTAAAGAGGTTGTATTAGACTGTGTGTCAAGGAAAGTAAATAGTGACAAGTGTCAAAAATTGGAAAAGAATAATTTGATTTGATTATCAGACTAATAAGTGGTAGAATCAGGGTTCTAACTCAGGTACATCTGATAGTCTTATACTTAGCTGTATCCTGTAGACTATGTAACCACAATACCTGAATATTTAGAGATAATGAGGGTAGTACTGGTTCGTTGAGTGATTAAATAAGATAGCATGATAAAATATATCATAAATGAAAGAAGTTTACAAAGACACGTTGGTGGGGTGTGGATATTGATTACAATGCTTCCACATGCCTGGAAAATTGATTCTTTATGTGGTAGAATGTAAATTCCATTATTGACAATTTCCATTATTTGGTGAGAAAATAAATACAGCTTAAAATGAGATACAGTTTCTGTTTTGTTCTATTTTTATATTTCTAAATTCCCAGAAGGTAGCCACACTTTTATATTCCTTTGTCTTAGGAATTAAAGAAGTTACCAGACAAAGGTCAGCCCTCTTCCTGGCTTGTGTTTTCCCAAACCTAAAATACTGAGGGTTAATGTCTAGACTGGGAGAGGTAGGGATTGAATTTATGAGTGAGAAGAGTCCTTAGCTTAGAAAGTCCAGGGAGTTAGGGCATCCTAGGAATAGTGGGGACACATACTTGCCTCATTTTTCTGTCTCTGGGGAGGTGATCAGTTGTAAGAGAAATAGGCTGTGTGGTTAACTTAGAGAGAGAGTGCTTAGTGTTCTAGGCAGTAGGATTCTCAGCCTCAGTAAGAATTTTTAATGCCCAAGTTTCAGAAACACCAGAAGGAAGGACAGCCTATTAAGGAACTCTGCAGCCTGGAACCACAATTATTTTAGAAGCGATAAGTGTGGATCAAAGACCAGAGAATATGCCCACTAAATAATATGTCTGGATATGAAAGACCGAAAGGATCCTCTCAAGACTCTGTAGAGAGGAAAGGAGTCTCAGTAGTGCATTAAACTGAAGCTCCTCCATCCTTTTTATTGAAAGTGTAGTCATATATAATTTTAGTTAGATAAATAATGAGATTTTGTGTGCCTAAATAGAGTACTGTAATACTCATAATTTCTAAAAAATAAAAATAAAAACAAAATCTTGGAAAGGAGAAAATCACAAACCTTTATACATTGACTTGTTTCTAGCAAGCAATGAAGAACTTAAAGTAGGGCTCTAAGGTGTAGCAAACTTAAATTAATTAAATGTCTGTAATTACCTGCAGATTTACAGCATCAGTGTGGGTGTGAGAACGTATCAAGTCCATCCTAGTTCTTCATTCCTCCAAAAGCTCTTAAATATAGGTAAGAAAATGGAGAAAGGAAAAGCCTGGGGAATAGACATGATATGTTAAAGGAGGAGTAGAGAAAGATTAATCCTGGAACAAAGACAGGAAGTAAAGGAAACTAAAGTTCTGGTTTGTGAGCCCATCTTGGACTCACTGGAGCCAGAAATGGAAGAAGATATTCTACCGAGGGGAGGAGAGTTCACCCATGTGGATCTGGCAGCCTCGTCCAGACTGGGAAATGCTACCAATTCCTCCTTCTTACGTGTTTTATTTTCTGTTGAAAGATTGATGATTACTCTAGCATCAGAGTGGGCGAAGTTTTTCATACGTCTGCCTGAGTAAGCCTACCGGAGTCTGGCAGTTTGCCTCACCTGGCAACTAAAAGGCAGGATATACCCCTCTGAAACTTTGTGGGTGGAAGAAAATTTGCCTTGGCCTGCGTCTGTGTTAGACAAACCTAATAACCACCTCTAGCAACAACCAAGAGATTTTGGCAAGTAGCCAGTTTTCTAAGGTTAAACATAAATCTTTAAACATAATTTGATAAGAGTATAATAATACCATACATTCTTCATTTTGGGGGTGGTTGTAGCAAAGTGTGTCTTACCACAGTAGACCAGTCAAACCAAACTACCATGAGTCACCTTCCTTAGTTAGGCTGTGAAAATAACAGAATAGGCGATTCTATTTTGATGAGAAGTCACATTCATACAAAAATTGGATTGATGATATTTTTGCATGAAGTCTAGGCTTTTTGCTAAAATTTTAGCAACAATTTTGCAAATGAAGAAAACCAGGGAAGGTTATAGATCAGGTGATGATGAACTGGTCTTAGCATCTCAAACCTTATGTGGTACCTGTGGGTACATAATGTACTGTGATTTTTGACTTTGTTTAAATGTTAATTAAAATAACCTCTGGGGCACCGGGGTAGCTCAGTCAGTTAAGCATCCGACTATGCTGACAGCTCAGAGCCTGGAGCCTGCTTCGGATTCTGTGTCTCCCTCTCTCTCCTCCCCTCCTCTGCTTGTGCTCTCTCTGTCTCTCTCTCTCAAAAAGAAATATTTAAAAAATAAATCAAATAAAAAACCTCAAATATGGGATACCTGGGTGACTCATTCGTTTCAGGGTCCAACTCTTGATTCCAGCTCAGGTCATGATGTCACATTTCATGAAATGGAGCCCCACGTTAGGCTCCGTGCTGACAGCGCTGAGCCTGCTTGGAATTCTCTCTCTTGCTCTCTCTCTCAGCCCCTCCCCCACTCATACACACATGCTCTCTTTTCCTCTCTCTGTCTCTCAAAATAAATAAAGAAACATTAAAAATAACTTAAAATATGACTTGTTGAAGTTTACAAAAAGTAAACTATATAAATTATTCATGAATAAAATAAATAAAAGTCATAAATATTACAAATTTATTCACAATAAAACTATATTTGTATGCATTATTTATTCATGAATAAAATTATAATATCTATTAGAATATACTCAGGACTCTAATTCAGTATTCTAAGAAGAACATTTGACTCCAATTAACATTTGATACTTTTTTTACAAACTCTTAGGGTATACTCACATGGGCAGGTGGTTAAAATTTTAGGTAGGACAGCTCTCAGCCTCATTTTGGGTTGCTTATAGTTTTCAATTGCTGCCATTGTTGTTTCATAATCAGACATTATGCTTCCCTAATTTCATTTTCAATTTATTTTGTCATGCACTTTTTGTTCAAACAACTTTGAGTGATATAAACATCTCCATTAATAGAATTTTGACTTAGGATTCAGTAACATTTACCTTAACTAATGTGTTTTGTGTTTTGAACACATACCTGCCACATCTTTGTTGCTAAGGAGATACATCCCATATAACTTGAATGTGCACTGTATTAATTTATCACTGGTTTATTCTTCATCAGAATGTGACACTATACAGGATAATGAGATCTTTCTCTGGCCTCAGAGAGCAGCATTGAAAAGCTTGAGGGACACTGATGAAGAGTGATTTCAAAGTACACAACGATATTGATACAAAGTAACATATTGGATATTGACACAAAAGTGAAATCTAAATGAGCAAATGGAGAAAACAGAAATGCATGTTTGAGACTTGTTGTGAGTAAAATTGTCTCAGGAATCGTTGGTCTTTTTTGTTTTGGTCTTCATCTTGCCAGTTCTTACTCTCTTCCCGCCAAGAAACTGACACCTGTCTCTTTACGAGACACCCTCCCTGCCTCTTCCCACACCCTACTCTGCTACTAACCCTACACTAGTTCTGCTGTCACTACATTCTCCTTCCTTCCACCCTCCCAACACGCACATACAGCAATGCATCTTTAACATATTCCATCAAATACCTAGTATTCATATACCTAAGTTATCAAATTATCCAGTCAGCCTGTATTGTTCAGGTGACAGACACCCATAAATATTGGTGCTTTTGTGGAATAGTATAAAATACTAATACAGTTAATTCCATTGGCTGACATTGGAACTTTTGTTTCTAAAATGAAAACGTAAAACATAAAATATAAGCATGTAGTTCTGTATCATCCAATGTCCAAAGTTGATACATATAACACTGGCCATCTTAGAATATATCTGGTGTATTACTAGAAAATGGTTTTTTAACATAGTTTTCTCCTAGCCTATCTGCACTAAAGGGAAGGGAGGGAACCCTGTCATAAGTCCTTAATACCTAGAAGTCAGCACTGTTCTATACTGGCCCCACTTTGACTCTTGTTGGCCCGTGTGTTTATTTTCTCCACTATGGTCCCTCTTTCTACCATTTTTTGCTTCCGCTTTTCTTGAACTGTTTTGACCCAGAAGGGTTGAACAAAAATTTTTGCCAAAGAAGGGGTATCATGCTGGAAATAAAACTACAGGTTTAATAGAGGCTTGAAAAGCTTTCAAGAAAAATCAATGGGCATTTGGAGGTTGGAGGGAGACTTCTCTCATTATGGAGGGCCTGATACACATCTCTGCAGCCTGGGAGGATGGGCCCAAATTGGATAGGACTGGAAACTGGGTGAAGCCATAGCCCCAAGGGGGTTATCCTGACTTCAAAAGTTTTAAGAAAAATGAACATTTGCCATTTTAGCAAATGAATGTAATTCTATTTGGATCATGCCCCCTGTAGACTTTACTCAGTCGGGGATCCCATTTCCAAACATTAAATTGGGTAGATGATGTGTAATAAAAGCACATCTTCAAATATTCATTTCTGGCGCAGCAAGTCATAGTAAGTTGTTGGATTTAGCAAAGTCAGTGGATCGTGAGTTTCCTATTAGTGTATTTATGATACAAGCTCATTAAATTTTTTCAACTGGTAGTATTATTAGCTAGCACCAGTTTAAGTTTGAAAATGATTTTATCTAGTAGACTAATTTTGCACGTAATTAGAAAACAAGTAAAGCTTTTGATTTGATCAGTTAACATCTTTGGTCCAAGTCAAGGAAACTATTGAATCATGGATTGAAAAACACATAACTACTCTAAGGAGCCATGAAACCACTTGGTAGCCATGTGGTACATGTATGAAACCACAGCATGAGACCCTACTGGCTTAGTTGAAGAAAACCATCTTCAGGGCTTAGATTCAGAGGCCCTCGTCTTAGAACATCAGCTCTACCTGTGTATAGGCAGTAAACCTTAAGTCTCAGTGTTCCCGTGAGTAAAATGGAGAAAAATAATTAGTATATACCATATTGAATTGTTGTCATGGTTAAATAAGGTAATGCACATAAAGCACTTAGCACAAAGTACACATGTAGGAGCTTGGTATCTGGCACTTATTATGTTAACTGTGAATTGTGAACTCAGTACAGCAGAATGCGTTCTCTCATCGAGGAAGCTCTCATGCCTCCCAAATGCACCTCTGTAGTATCTTAGACATCATACCAGTAAATAGTCATCACTGTGGGGTTTAAAACTGATTATTATTTATATATGTCAGTGCTCGAATGAAGAAGTAACACCATTTCTGAACAATATTATTTGATAGGACACACACTGGATTTGTTTAAGCACTATAGTTCTCAGTTATCTGTAATTAGGGTTTTAAATAAATGGTGAGGTAAGGAAGGAAACAATATAAGGTATTTGTAGAGTCCATTTAAACATACTTTAACCAGCTGCCTGCCATTAAAGGCCCTTAAAGTGTTAGTGTCTTCTATAAGCCAATTATGCAGTGCCTATTTCCAAAATGTCTTATGAAGCCTTAGGAAATAATTTAATTGGTACTTTATAGGATTGTTTTTATTAATGTCTTTATTCTGAAAGGAACCTACTCAATGAAAGAGGAAAGAGAAAGCAACGATTTAAAGATTTTTAAGAAGGAAGGGTAAATGGAAAATATAATGACTAAAGAATTATTGACCTAATTAAAGTTGAAAGTTGAAACTGATCAAAAAGTTTGAAACAAGAGTGGTATAAATATCCTGATCCTGAAGTTTCAGCTTGTGTTTTTATTTCTATGATAGCCTAGCAAAAATGGGGGCGTTATTTACAATTCTGAAGTCAACATTGTTTAGTGCACCATTTTATAGGCATAAAGGACAAGTCCAGGGAAAAAAAGTTATTCACATGCTTAGGGAAAGAGCCTTACTTAACCAATTTCCCCCACCTCTTCCCATTTCTGTCGTCTTTTGCCAAAAGGAGTTCATTTTACTATTTAAAAAAAATTTTTTTTTTTACATTTATTCATTTTTGAGAGACAGAGCACAAGCAGGGGAGGGGCAGAGAGAGAGACACACACACACAGAATCCAAAGCAGGCTCCAGGCTCCAAGCTGTCAGCACAGAGCCCGATGCGGGATTCAAACTCACAAACGGCAACATCATGACCTGAGCCGAAGTCTGACGCCCAACCAACTAAGCCACCCAGGTGCCCTGGAATTCATTTTACTATTAAGTTACAATAGAAGGTCTTGGCTTGTTGATTCCCCACAAGCATTTTTACATATCTATCACCTTAAATTTCTAGAGCCATTAAATCACAAACTTCTCTTTACAAAGGAGCTTGTTAAGAGGTTGATAGGAGTTGGAACTCTATCAAACTGAGTGACCCAAAATACAAACTTGAGTTTACATTAGTCCAGACACATACACAGCCTCCTTAGAATCACAAAGTATTTTAGTACTTGTAGCTACTAATAGATTTGACTTTTTATCTTTCCTAAGACACAAAGAAAAACCTATTTAACTTTATCTTATCATTGCTTTTGGAATAATAAGGTCAGTATGTTGGAGTATCCATGGGAATTAACTACGGCATATAAGACGAAATTTTTTTTTTCTTTTTGGTTGACTTGTCCAGATCACTTTACATCTATTTGTCTCAGTTTCCTCACACCCAATGTCACTCCATCCATGTGTTTTATCAGTGCAAGACCATCAATAATAATAACTACTGCTTATTAAGCACAGACTATGCAAAAATAATTTGTGTATAGTCTCTTCTACCAGTCCTACAAGTAGATACAATTGGGAAACACTGTGACCCATATTAACATGGGAAATAACCTTCCCGAAGCCTCAGGACTGGTTAACTTTTTTATTGTTTGTACATACATAAAGCATCGCTCATTTTTGGACTTATAAAGCACAAAAAGGCTATTGTTTAAATTTCTCCATTATTTATCTGGTTATAATATGAATTTATAATTTAGTAACTTGGTCAAAAGTTTTTGAACATCCACCATAGATCAGTTATAGTGGCGTAGAGGCAGAAATACATATGAAAACATAAATTACCACCTAAACCTTGCTCTTTAGGAATTTACAGTCAAGTGAGAGAGACAGGCATTTAAGTTGATTATAAGATCAAATAACTATAATGAAAAGTTATGGACACAATCTGTGACAGGAACAAAAATCCTGTATCTTCTGTCTCCTTTCTAGGGTGAGTTATTATATGTTATTTCAAAAGGTCAGATTTTTCTCTGTGGATTTTATTTTGCCCATTCAACTATTGAAACACTACAAAATTCTATCAAATTATCTATTATACAAAAACACAAACACATATATTTAATACAGGAAGATTGGTCGAATGACTGTTTAAGAAGTAAACGGCAGACTCCTTGCCCTTCTTTGCAACTAGATGTCTGCCACTTTCTATATCATAAGAACAGTTAAAGTGTATTATTTGTAGAGGATAACACACAGACTTTCTGACTGTGGCATATCAGGCACAGTTGAAAGGAAGGGTAACTTCTAAAAAATCTGGAGATGAACAGAAATGTTACTAGAGCAGGTTGAAATTCCAGCTCACTTTCGCTCTGCACTCGCAGAGGCTGGCACTAGGTTAGACCTAACAAAAAGATTAGAAGTCCTGCAATGAGTGAGAGCAGCCCAAAGGAAAGATGCTATACTTTCTTAGAAAGCTGCCAAACAAAACCACCCTGCAGGGCCATCGTTGAGAAGCCGCTCCCAGTTAGAATTTCTAGTCAACTTTTAGTGTCCCAGTCTCACATATGAAAAGACAGTTGTAAGTCTCACCAAGTATTTGAGGAAAGACTTTAATAAAGAATTCAGGGGTGCCTGGGTGGCTCAGCCGGTTAAGCATGCGACTCTTGAATTTGGCTCAGGTCATGTTCTCACAGTTCATGGGTTCCAGCCCTGAGTCCAGCTCTGTGCTGACAGTGTGGAGCCTGCTTGGAATTCTCTCTCTCCCTCTCGTATTGGTCCCCTCACTCATAGACAGGTGTGCACGCTCTCTCTCTCTCAAAATATATAAATAAACTTAAAAATTTCAAATTGAAGAACCCAGATTTTCCTATTAAAAGCAATTTAGAGAAAACAGAGGTTATATGGAAGCAAGGACACCAAACCAACAAATGGATGGATAAATAAATAAATATTTAGCACTGGGTGTTATATGTAAGGGATTAATCACTGAATTCTACACCTGAACCCAATTTTACCACATATGTTAACTAACTAGAATTTTAAAACTTGAAGATAAATAAATAAACAAACCAACAAACTCGCTGATATCCTCAGAGATAAGAGGATTCACGGCAGTCATGAAACAACTTAAAAAAAAAATCAGAGGAAAAAGAGTTGTCTATGTTAAACACGTGATGTAGAAAAAAAAAATCACTAGATGAGTTGGACATAGGGTGAAGTAAATTCCAGTGAAAGAACAAAAAGACAAACAGATGGAGACAAAAAATAAAGAAGAGGAAAAATTAATAAAATAAATAATATTTTCTAGAATTGAAAGACTAGGGAAAAGGATAAAAAGTTTCAAACTAAATTATTAAATTTTACAGTACCAGGATCAAGAGAAGATCCCAAACACTTTCAGAAAAAAAGAATAGTTTCATACAAAGGACAAGTGTCAGAATGGCACAGAACTACGCAATAACAGGACTAACCTAGAAGGCAGTAACCCATTTCTTCCAGGCTCCGAGGCAAAATAATTTCCAACCCTGAAGTCTCTTCCCAGCCAAATTATCAAATAAATAGAAGGGTAGAATGAAGTAAACTCTCAACAGTTTTGTTTCCCATGTACACTTGCTCAGGAAGGTCCTGAGATTGCATTCTTCCAGTGCAAGAGAGAAAGCCAAGGAAGTCAAAGTCAGGAGACACAAGAAACCAGTTTTCAACATAAGAGAGTGAAGGGAAATCCTAGGTGATTGTGAACAGAGTTTCCCAGATAGTATTTCAGATGGCTCCAGGAGAGATTTATTCAAGAAGACAAAATTGATTTTAATGTATTGATCTGAGATTAGTAACAACTTAGTAAGAGTCCTGAGATGTGGTATTGAGAAGTACAGAGAAGAAAACAAGAAGCTAATGATTCTGGGGGATGGGGTCAGTTATGACATTACAATATACTAGATGATTCAGCTGTCATAAATGTTTACATAGTTATAATCTAATAATGTAACAACAAAACATTGATTTAACAAGAGTACAGTTTGTATTCTCTTCCATTATGTGTACAGGTTCTTGAAGGGGATTGCTGTGATAGGACGAGAGACAGAAATCTTAATAGGCATTTCTCCGAGAAAGATACACAAATGGCCAGTAAGAACTTGAATAGATGCGCAACATCATTAGTCATCAGGGAAATGCAAATTAAAACTACAATAAGATAATACTTCACTCCCACTCGGATGGCCAGAATCAAAAAGATAAGTGCTGGCCAAGATGTGGAGAAATCAGAACTCTCACCTACACTGGTGGGAATGCAAAATGGTGCAGGTTCTCTGGAAAACAGCTGACAGTTCCTCAAATGATTCAACATAGAATTACCATATGACCCAGTACTTCTAGGTATATAACCAAGAGAAATGGAGGCATATGTCCGCACAGAAACTTGTACACAAATGTTTATAGCAGCGTTGTCCATAATAGCCAAAAACTGAAAACATCCCAAATGTCCATCACTGGAAGAATTGGATAAACAAAATGTGGCGTATTTGTACAATGGAATGAAGTATTGAAACATGTTGCTGCCTGGATAAACCTTGAAAACATGCTAGGTCAAAAAAGCCAGTCACAGGAGTCCACATATTACACGATTCCATTCGTGAGAACTGGGAAATTGAGCTTCCTCTGTTAAGCGTCTGACTTTGGCTCAGGTCGTGATCTTGGGGTTCATGAGTTTGAGCCCTGCGTTGGGCTCTGTGCTGACGGTGCAGAGCCTGCATAGGATTCTCTCTCTCTCTCTCTCTCTCTCTCTCTCTCTCTCTCTCTTAAAATAAATAAACTTAAAAATAAGAATTGGGAAATTGATAGAGCCAGATAGTAGATTTGTAGTTGCTTAGGGCTTGGACAGAGGGGCAACCAAGGAAGGGGCAGTGGTAGAGAGTGATAGCTAAAGTGTAAGGGGTTTCTTTCTGAGGTGATGAATATGTTCGAAAATTGACCATGGTGATAGTTGTACTTTTCTGTGAATATACTAAAAACCATTTAATTATACCTTAGTATACATATGTATATACATATACAGTTGTGTATGTGAATTGTCCCTTAATGATTATGCTATTTTTAAAAGGAAAATTAGGAAACAGGAAAACAACCATCTTATTTACAGATTTGAAGACAAACATTAAAAAGTTATAGCTTAAAAGAGATTGCCTAGATTGGGACGCTTAGCAGGCTCAGTCAGCGAAGCATGAGACTCTTGATCTCGAGATTGAGTTTGAACCTTATGTTGTGTGTAGAGATTACTTAAAAATAAAATCTTAAAAAAAAAAGTGCCTATAAGTCAATGTTCCTCAAAGTGGGCATTACTGACATTTGGGGTCAGATCACTGTTGTGCAGAGCACATTGCAGAAGTGTGCCATGGCCTTGCGGCATCTGGGTGATTCGGTTCAGTGTCCGACTTCGCTCAGGTTATGATCTTGGTCCGTGGGTTGGAGCCCCACGTCAGGCTCTGTGCTGACAGCTCAGAGCCTGGAGCCTGTTTCACCTTCTGTGTCTCCCTCTCTCTTTGCCCCTCCCCATTTGCACTCCATATCTCTCTCTCTCAAAACTAAATAAACATTAAAAAATTAAAAAAAAAAAAAGAGTATCATGGTTTCTACCCACCAGATGTCAATAGCAACTCTCTCTCCTTTCTTCCATTAGTGATAACCAAAATGTCTCAGAACATTGCCAAATGGCCCAGTGTGGGGGTTGACAGTGGAGGGAAGGTTGGTTTTCCCTAGTCAAGAACCACTGCTCTGGTGATTGGGAATTGGAGCATGGGGAGAGCTGCAATGTGGAGGCATGGCTATTTTTCATAAGAAACATTGAAGAAGTACTTGACTATTTAAAGTGTGAGTGTGTGGGGCACCTGGGTGGCTCAGTCGGTTAAGCATCCAACTTTGGCTCAGGTCATGGTCTCATGGTTCCTGAGTTCAAGCCCCACATTGGACTCTGCTGTCAGCTCAGAGCCTCCAGCCTGCTTTCGGATTCTGTGTCTCCCTCTCTCTCTGCCCCTCTCCTGCTCATGCTCTGTCTCTCTCTGCCCCAAGAATAAAAAAAAAAAATTTAAAAACTAAAAAAAATAAAATAAAATAAAGTGTGAACTTGTGTGTTTACTCCTGGGCTGCTATAACAAGATACCACAGAGAGAATTGATTAAGCAACAGAAATTTGTTTATTTTTCACAGTTCTGGAGGCTGGGGAGTCCAAGATCAAGATTTAGTTTCTAGGGAGCATTATCTTCCTGGCTTTTAGTTGGCTGCTTTCCTGCTGAGTCTTTAGATGGCAAGAGGATGGGAAGGAAGATCTTGCTCTCTTCCTCTTACAAGGCCACCAATCCTATTGGATTAGGTCCCACCCCTATGCCATGGATGACAGACACTCCCTCGATTGATTCTGGACCTCCTTTATTTGTTCTCATGAGACCCCCCCCCCCTACTTTTTCAGCAGAGGACGCAGGGCGGCTTGGCATTTCATACACCTGAGATATTTAATGGACACATTTTCGCAGGCTTTGCACTATAAATTCCACAAGAGGAATTTATCTTCAGCTCTTAGCACGGTGCTAGTCACAACCAAGTACATACCTATTAAATGACTGCATGAAAGAAAAATAGATACAATTCAGGAAAGCCATTGTCTGGGCCTTGGAGAGCTGTACAACTGGGACACGATAGAATAAAAAAAGATAAAGGACGCATTTTACCCTGTTTACATCACTGTTATGGAAATCTCTGATATTTTTCAAAACTCCTACCATACCTTCAAGGATAAAATACATCATTCCATAGAAACCATATTTTGAGGCAAGTACATTTTGGAAAATAATTAACAAAAATGAAATAGAGAATCATAAAGAAAGGAGATCAAATTATAGCATTTTGACATTCTAAATGAATCAATCCTTCATCTTGGTCAATTCTGTGAGATATTTTCCTCGTTTATGCTTTGATTGTTTTGTCTTATTAATAAGAATATTCAACTATGAAAAAAAAAAAAACCTTAATAACCTCCCAAGAGCCCTATCTCCAAATACACATTGGGGGTTAGGGGTTCAACATATGAATTTGGGGGTACAAAATTTGGCCCATAGCAATGTCCATTGAATAAAATAGAAACTAAATACTGAATATTTTCACAGAAAATCTATAATAAAATTAGCCACAAAAGTTGTCCCTTTCCTAGATTATCAGTGAGGTCACTGTCACTGGGGATGTTATTAACAAGACAAGGAATAGTGTCTTACTGTTGTTATTTTGTTTTGGATAGTTATATTCACTTAGCAATAGTGTCAAATTGTTATTGTAAAGTTTGCAGTGTTTTTCAAAACTATCAAAATATATCGGTCTATTGAAAAAAAAAACCCAAGTGGGCTGTTTTATAGGCAAGATTGTTTTGCTTCTTTGCTTCCTTGTTTTATTTTAGGTAGACTTGGACATACATTTTTTACCGCATTTTTCATGTGATTCAGGAGAAAAGAAAAGAAACAACTAATATCCTCAAGCATGTACATATCACACTAGAAATATATAGGCAATTACTCCATTTTTATAAATTGTTATCAATTATTCAAAACCCTAACTATGATATTAGTGACAGATATTTGTCTTAGTTGATCTACGATGTTCTCCAGGCCAACTGAAATCATTTGATGTGGTTGTTTCCTGGTATGTTCAGTCCTTTAAACAGCAATTTAAAGGTTTTATTTGGTCTAGTCATTAAAAAAAAATCAAATCTTTTTAGTCAGTGGTCAAAGCTTTATTTAGATTTTTTTTTTTTTAGCAAACAATTTATCTTAGTTTTACTATTACATTCATCAACATATTAAGAAACTACAGTGTAGGTACTTTTGAAAAACTTACCCCATTTATCAAGCTGACATTTTGGCTGCTTCACAAAAAAAGCAGATTCTATCGTTGGTGTATATAGAAGCAAATTCAAATCAAATCATTCGTTCCACTTGAGGATGTTTGATTAATGAGATCCTGCTTGGTTTTATTAATCTTTCTGCATTCTTCACGTCTCTCTTTGACACATAACCATTCTCTTTGGAAACCACCGTCATTTTCTTTATGTATAATGCGGATTTAATCATAATTTAGGTTTGGAATTTTGTTTTCCTTTAGAAATCTTTTCATAAACCATTTATAGGACCTTTATTTGTAAGTTAAATATATTTATCTACTCTATTGCATGTTGTGAAGATCTATTTTTCTAACCTTTGTTAATAAAACCCACCTGGCAAAGAAAACACACAGTAATTAATTGAGACCTTTTGCCTCCTGCATATTTTCTTACCATACCTTTTAGAATATGAAAAGATACATAAAGTCAGCTTTAGATTATAACACCAGAACAATGTGGCTTTAGTAGTGATTCTCAAGTTCAATGACAGGTCTTTAATGCTACCTTTGAACCAAGTGTGACTAGAATCTAAGTTGCTCTTAAGAGCTCTATGGTTGCTGTGATAACTGAAAAGCAAATATATTTCATAGATAGATGAATAGTGTAAATGTTTACCATGTCAGCTTAATGAATTAATTAAGCATTACCTGCTTGAAGAAAAAAAGGAGGTTTTTTTTATTGTTTTTTTTTACCACCTTTAATTTAATGGGCTTGCTGCTTATTTTATGTCCTATCAAAACCACAATAGCTTCAGGCAGGATGCATAGTTGATCCCCAACACCACTGCTCCTGAGAGAATAAGGGAAATCTACCTTTAATGCTCACTAAATATAGTCTAAAGTTATGAAACTCAGTTATGAGACCCAGATAGAAACCTTTATCTAAAAATAGGAAGGGAGTTAAAATTCAAGAGTTTCACATTCAAAGCAAGGCACATAGCTGTGCATAGGGGATTCATAGGTAACATTTTCTATGGCAGAAGATATACCCAAGGAACCAGATATAATTTCATCCCTACCTATTGTGCTTTATATTCATGGTCTAGAACCCAGCTGGAGACTGTTGATCAGAAAAGAGTTTTACTCCTACCTGGGGATGGTTCATTATTGCCCCTGAGATAAAATCCAATACCTAGCTTTGAGTACAAGACCTTTCAAATTTTGGATTCTAATTCATTTTCTAACCTCTTTGATTTTATCCTAATTCTATCCCCCTAAGACAAAATACTTACTTTAACAAGGGGGATAGGCCAACTTTCTCTAAGGCCAGATAAGAAACAGGTTAGATGCTGTGGGCCATATAATCTCTGTCACAGCTACTCAACTCTGCCACCCCACTGGTAGGAAAGCAGTCATAGATGATGCACAAAAAAGCGGTGTGGTTGTGTGCCAGTACCATTTCATTTACAAAAACAGGTGGCAGACTGCATTTGGCCCATGGGCCATAGTTTGATGACTCCAGTTCTAAATCAATGGATTTACAAACTGGGAGTTGTGACTGTTTAATAGAATATGCAATCAATTTATAGGCCACAGCTAATCTTTTATTTATTTGTATAACCTTAAGTTCCACAACCCCTGTTTATTATAAAGGTGAACTCTGATCCTCATAATGGGTTTATTTGTACGATTTCTGGTAGCAAGCAAGGGCACCAGGGCCTCCGAACTTTCTGGATTAGCGGCAACAGGCATCAGCTACCAGCAGGGTCTGGTCATGCTGGATGAGCATGTCTTCGATAATCTTTCTCAGAAGCCTCATCCACGTGTTTCTAATAATGGGTGACTACGGCTTCTGAGACGCTCCGGCAATTGAGGAGATCCGGGTCACGTGACCTCCCCCTTCACGCAGATGTGGCCTTCCACGCATGTGCAGCTCCTCACGCAGAAGCAGTAGGTTCTACTGGAGCGAGGGCGGCTAGGTTAGGGGTCACGCGTTTGTTTTGATGAGGCCCTTGTGGCTTTTGCGTTGGGCGGTGGCGGTGGCTGCGAGGTGTCTGATGACCTGCGCAGAGGAACAAGGCCCTCGGGACGTGTGGTTGCCGGCACAGACAACAGCTCTTCTCCCTGCGGCTCCGCAGCTGGAAAAGGCCAGTTTTCGTTTGGTTTTCTTTTCTAATACATGCTTGCTTCGGTTACTAGTCCAGGAAGTTTTAAAACTTTGGGGAAGTACCATTACAAAAAAAAAAAAAAAAAAAAAAGAAGAAGAAGAAATATAACTAAGTGAAAACATAAAAACTTCTTTACAAGTGATAAGACGGAATTGCTCCAAAATCGAAAAGAACCATCTGAAAAGAGTCCCAAAGTTACACATGGGAATCACCTGGCGAACGCCATAAAAAAAAAACTTGACGCCTGCTCCTCACCCTAAAAAGATGGTGATTTAATTGGGCCAGCCAGTGTTTCATTTATTTATTTTTAGATCGGGGATTAAAAAAAAAATCAGAAAAATATCAGTGTGTATATATTACATGTATGCATGTAGTAAAAGTATGTACTGTTATTTTTCCATTTTTATTTTATTTTATTTATTTATTTATTTTTACAAAAGTCGATTTATTATTTTTGTTAGAGAGTGAGCAATGGCGGGGGGGGGGGGGGGGGTGTTGGCAGAGGACCCCAAGCAAGTTCTGTGCTAACAACAGCGAGCCCGATGTGGAGCTCGAACTCATGAACGGTGAGATCATGACCTGAGCCAAAGTCCCATGTTCAGCCGACGGAGCCACCCAGGTGCCCCGAGTACGTACAGCTTTGTGGCACTTTGTTTTCAGATGGCATATTTTACACCGATGCGTGTACTGGCTGTGAAGTGAAAGCTATTCGCTACCTGCGGGCATGGTGTAAAAACTTGGAAAGCTGCGGTAAATGACCTAGAATCTGCATAGGCTTAACATGAGAGCTACGCTTACTTCCTTTGAAATAGGTTACATGGAATGATACTTGGATTGTTGAAAGCACTTTGGGTGAAGACGAGAACTCCAGCGGCAAGAAGCCCTTGCAGAAATGCAGTGGTGGATATTAGCAAGGAGAGTGAGCTCTTCTTTGGGACAGTGGCCTGCAACACAGCTGGGGAGGCAGGCAGTAGAGGACCTTCCCCATCCGCGGTGCCCAGGCCATCTTACTGACCACACTTCCAATAGTACACTACTCTTCCTCTTCCTTTCTAGTTATTCAAATCTCAGTTAAGCAGAATATGAAAAGGGAAGGAAGTTTTGGATGAAGGTAGTTTGTTCTAGGGTGGAAAAATCCTGATTAGGCAAAAGAGGGTCTTGAAACCCCTCACCACCCTGTTTTGTCTCAGATAAAGGATCTTGCTTGTTTTTTAATTTCCACGTGTGACTTACACATAAAGGGAGGTGAAAAAGGTGTTCTTTTAGGTTTTCTTTTAGGTTTTTAGGAAAAAGGTTTTCTAAAAGGTTTTCTTTTAGATTGTAAACTCTAGGAGTCCATATGTTACCTAAGGAAATTCAGGTAATGTCCTGTCAAGGGGGAGGAGGAAAAAGAGGGAAAGGTACAGAAGGAAGTTACTCTAGAATAGTGTAGTTAAGATACTTCTTTTGGGGATTGGGAAATCCTAGAGGTTTGCAGGGAGTGAAGGAGAAAACCATGTGAAAATTAATTCATCTGTATTAAAAATACAGAACAGAAGCGCTGGTGAGCATCCCTTACCTTACAGGTCGTGTGGTGCTTATTAATGAGTTAACACAAACAGGCAAAGCAAGACTGAATTTACATTTCTTTTCTTTTTTTTGAAATGGGTAATAATCTCACTTAGATTATATGTAAAAACTGTAAAGGAGTTCAGAATCATGCACAGTCATCCATCCCCTTTTTATTACTATTGAGAATAGTATTGAGAATAAGTCAGAGATTATAAGTGTAGACGGCGTAGATCCCAGGTGTCTAGATTCCTGGTTAGATAGTTTCCATCATAGCAAACTTCTTTCTGTTCATAAAGAAAAGGTTACATCTTGCTATAGGTTATTATGCGGTCCATTCATGCATTTCACACTTGGAGAAGCTGTTTACTGAATTCTTGTTATGTGCCACTCTACTCAGTGCCTGTCTCTAAAAGTAGAATGAGGCCGACTTGGTGTCTCTGCCTTCTTGAAGCTCATGCCTGATGACATTGAGCCATACGGTGTGTCAGACTCCTTGAAAATGAGAGAGATACTTTGAAAATACTCAGTCCTGGAGATAAAAGATACTTGAATATGGGTTTCCTACATTTGCCCGTCTGTCACTCTTCTTTAAATCCTATTCTTTAGAATGTGAATACAGCTTCCTAGCTTCAGTTCATGTCTTTAAATTTAAAAAAAAAGGCAAAGAATATAGTAAGAAAAATAAACGTGTGATGATACAAAGAAACCTCGAATTCTAAAACAAATCCCTGGTTTGTTTTTTTAAATGTCTTAAAATTTGCACTGAAATTGCAGAAATTGCATTGAAACTGTATATTTCCTTAATTTGTACATGTTTTTACCCAGGAGAAATAACAATCAGCAACACATGCTAATTTTTAAAAAGTCACACTTACCATGTGTTGGTTTCAGAGCCAAAAGCCAAATGTCCCATCTCCTGAGGGTGGCCACATGCAACAATGGAATGCAAATATTTATATTGAAATTATTTTCATAGGTGTCTGTCTTATGTCTTAAGATGGTTCGAATTGATCAAAGAGAAAATAAACAAGTATTTCCCCCATAATTTTTACAATAAAAGATGGAGTCAAATATTAAGTAAAATATCTTGGCACCTTAAAAGAATGCATTTTCATACTTAGTATCTGTTCTAAATTGGAAAGTAAATTTTAGATGAGTAAATAAATGTCATACAAACATGAGAGAAAAAGATATTTGAAGATATTTATTACACCAACCAGAGGTGAAATTTACCTTTGTCATATTGCTGGTTGCTAATAATCCAAAGAGAGCCTAGATAATCTCAAACTGACTGTCCACTTTGCCCATCCTCTTTATCTAATTGCATAGTCTGAGCGTGCTGGCCTGTGGTAGTTTTTGTCTCATTTCCCTTTTTGGCTAAGAGTAATTCCTTTTCTTTAGGGATCTACTCCTGAATCCATGTAGCTTTAGGGAGGCCGGCAATCAAAATATCAGAAATCACTCACCTATTCTTGGCATAGTGGTCGTTGACACTATTCTATATCCCTGAACACAAAATTAGGTTCAAAGGTTGGGCATGAGATGCATGTCAGGATAATCAAAATAACAACCCTTAATTCTCTGAAGTAGTGCTAGAAGGGTAGTTTTCCCTGGGTTGCAAGAGGTCTGTCCAGATACACTGAAGCCCTGGGCCTGCTGGAAGCGGTTTTTTACCTACTGAATGAACCTGACTACAGACAGAGGGAGGAAAATATAATCCAAACAAACAAACAAACAAACAAACAAATAAATAAAGTGAGTAAGTGGTGAAGGGAGGAGAGATTATTAGTGTCAAGACCCTGATTTCAATCCCTGAAGCTCAAATTCTTTGACTCTATGAAATATGTTCATATACTTATCAGTCAGACGAATGCTTTTTAAAAAATGCTTGGTATGATGAGAGTTGGGTCTCTGTCACTGAGAAAATATTAATATTTGATTTCTGCTTAAGTATTTCTGCCTAGGTTTCTGTTCCATGGATTCCGCACACGTTGGCGGGGTTTCTATGTTGCTGCTTAACCTTTTACCAACACCCTTTCAAGTAATAGGAAATCCTATCTCTCCTAGCTAGAGTCACTAGTGGATGGTCTGATCACCTGAGCAACCACCTACCTAACCATAGCTATTCAAGGATTAAAAAACGTTTGTATGCAGAGACTGCCTGCATTTACAAAATGTTTGTGAATTTTTTTTTTTGAAGGCAAGGTCTAGTTTCTTCATGAGAAATTGAATCTCTTTACCATCTACTCATGTTTTTATAAGACATATTTGCTGGCTTTTGATGGAGATAGCTCAATTTTCCACCAATTATCTGGAGTATACAAAGACAGCTATTAACTGTTCTATACCTTGGTTAATGTCTTTCTGAATCCATCCCCCTTAGCAAGAAAGTAAAATCACAGGAAAACAAAGGCAGATACATGGGTGCAATTACTGGTGTAGTTTCAGGGCATGGTGCTGTCTGTAAAGAATATGCCAAGTTACAATGCCATGTGGAAGAAGAGAAATGGCCTTTTTCCTCTTTGAGCAAGAATATAATTTTTCTAGTTATTTCAAGAGCTGCTTCTGTAAGCAGTCATAACATTCTTTAGTTACTATTTAAAACACTTATGTTACATTCCAAGGATCACTACATGAACGATTTAAAATACTCTACCTGAAAGATAATCCTTAGAGGGTAGAGCAGGCAACTTGAATGGTCTTCTAATCTCAGACCTTGTCTGGAAGATTTTTCTAAAGATACAGCACTCTCATCATCTAAAAAGTATTTACTTGTCCACTTAAGCGTATTTTTCACATATTTAAGCCTTTTACAGTATATTTCATCAAAAAAAATTTCTCAAAGTCTTTCTGAAGATAAAAAAGAAACAAATCACTACAGTGTCATGTAAATTTTATTCTATCTTTTTATTCTTGTAATACTTTGTGAAAATGTATTTGTTCTAAAGATTTTTTTTGAAGAACTTGAGAATGTAGCCATGTTAAGTTAATACTTTATTTTACAGGTCATACTTCACAAACGGAGTTAGTAAGTGAAAGTGTTAAAATGAATAAAGGTTAGATAGTAGCTTCTTGAATGAGATCTTGGATTTTATTCATTTAGTCTTTTTTTGCCTCTATGGATAACGGAGTATTTAATATAAAAATGAATAGTGAGTTGAAGTGATTATGAAGGAAGTTTGACCGTATTGTTTTTATTTGTGCCACACTTTGTACTCTTAATGAGAATATCTTCTAAGTTTTTAGTTAGCACTTTATTACTTCAGCCATCCTCCTGGCAATCTGTCGTGCATTTCAACTAGTTTTAAACAAACCATATTGTCAGTTCCAACAAAGCTGCTATTCAGTTCTGGATCATATTTCATTGCTCTTCTAACTTCAAAAGAGAGAGATGACAATATTGGATGTTGTAATTGGGATTTTTAATATTTAGCTTTCTATTATTTCTTCAAGATTTTAATTTTTTAATTCGCCAAGTTAAAAATGCTTAATAGGTCCCTTGTTAAAGATTAATTTTTTACCACTAATACTATTTGGAGACTATTTATACTTTGTTTATACTCCAAACCTTCCTTATGCTAACCGAGATGACAATTACTTATGTTTCACCAGAAAGGGCATTATGCAAAAATTATAACCAAAACTGTAAGCATGTAATTATATAAGCGCAGTAATAAATATAAATTAGAGATTCATTATCATAATATGCATAAGCAGTGGTTATGAATTGTGTCTGCCAACTTTCTTTCATTTATATTCTATTTTTAACCACTCATATCTTTTTTCACTCAATTTCTGTAGTAGAAACAGTAGGTTCTAGATGTACTCACTGTGCAGATGTTTTTATAATAATTGCTGCGAATGATATGCTTTGCATCCTTCACTAATGACCAAAAGTAAGAAAAAATAGGAACTCATTAAAAGGGCTCTGTAATTCATAATATATCTGATTTTCAGAGAAACTTACAATGAAAATACTGTCTTAGTTCAGGAAATCATTGAAATTACTGGTCTTGCTACCAACTAAAATTGAACTTTCTAAATTTGGGAAGTGAAATATTTAAACCAAAATGTTGCTATTCTGTCTCTGTCACTTGTTGCTTTTCAGTGTTGAAGTACAAATACATCTGAACCTATATATCTGAGGCCTTTGTACTATAATGCCATTACAACATTGCTGCTTGAATACCAAAGGGAGTTGGGAATATGCAGGCAGAGCAAGAACCTAAACATCACGTATTCCACAGGATCAGGGCTTAGTGATGAAAGAGTTACGTGAATGCTGACTGCTTAGCCTTCCTTTTTCCCTCTTGGCCCACCCGACTCCAAAGAAAGCGCAAAACCCAGACCTTGGAAGTGGATTGTTGGGGGTTATATTAATTCTCTAGAGCTGCCTTAACAAAGTACCACACATGGAGTGGCTTTAAACAACAGAAATGTATCCCCTAGAAGGACACTAGTCATTGGATGAGAGCCTACCAGTACGACCTCACCTTACCTTGATTACATTTACAAAACCTCAGTTTCTCACAAGGTCACATTCACAGGTACTAATGGTTGAGACTTAGGCACATCTTTTCGGGAGTCACAATGTGGGTATGGAAGTGGCCAGAGCTGAGCCCCTGGAAGCCATATCATGAGGTAACACAGGATTCTGCCATATTAAAAAAAAAATTAATGCTTATTTATTTTTGAGAGAGCAAGACAGAGTGTGAGTGGGCAGGGGGCAGAGAGAGGGAGATACAGAATCTGAAGCAGGCTCCAGGCTCTGAGCTGTCGGCACGGAGCCTGATACAGGGCTCAAACTGATGAACCATGAGATCATGTTCTAAGCCAAAGTCGGATGCTTAACCAACTGAGCTATCCAGGCACCCCTACCATACTTTCAATAAGAATAATTAATTAAAAAGTTGGATGAAGATAATGCTTCATATATGTACATTTATTTACATAATCATTTTCTCCCCAGTCCTTCTAAAAATGACGGTAAAGGGACTTTAAATGTACAAATCACTACACAAAAAGAAAGGGACCGAAAATAGCAACTTATTTTTGGGAAATGGATAGCACATGAGTGAGTGTAATTGACTTAGCAAAACCAAGAGAGCCAAATCCTAAGCCCAAAGGGTCACAAATCAAGAAACAACCTGACTGTTCCTTAGAATCCCCCCAAAGCCTCAGGAATTAGAAACATCGCATACCTATGGAAGTGAGGGTGAAGGTTGGATTCAGAACTTTGATTGAAAATCTGTTTAATAATAGACTGTTCATAACCCCTAGACCATCTACCTCATCCAGCAAGACTATGCTACTACTTCTCGCACATCTCTGCAAAGATGGGAGGTTTTTCCTTTGGACTGGTAAAACAGATCATCTCTGCACTGGAAGAACTAGACTGCAAATAGTGGAACCAGGTGAAAGACTAAATGACAAATATTGACTCTCATTCTGACAGAGGGTTAGTATCCAAAATTTATAAAGAACTTACCAAGTTCCACAGCCCAGAAACAATCCAGTTTAAAAAATGGGCAGAAGACATGAACAGACATTTCTCCAGAGAAGACATCTGGATGGCTAACAACACATGAAAAGGTGGTCAGCGTCACTCATCGTCAGGGAAATTGAAATCAAAACTACAATGACGTACCACCTCACATCCATCAGAATGACTAAAATCAACAACACAAGAAACAACAGGTTTTAGTGAGGATGCAGAGAAAGGGGAACCCTCTAACACTGTTGGTGGGAATGCAAACTGTAGCCATTCTGGAAAACAGTATGGAGGTGCTCCAAAAAGTTAAAAATAGAACTACCCTATGACCCAGCAATTGCACTACTAGGTATTTACCCAAAGGATAAAAAACAACTGATTCGAAGGGCCACATGCACCCCAATGTTTATAGCAGCACTATCGACAACAGCCGAATTATGGGAAAGAACCCAAATGTCTATCAATTGATGAATGGGTAAAAAAAGTTGTGATATATATGTGTGATAAAGAAGTTGGATAAAGAAGTTGTGAGGGGTGTGTGTGTGTGTGTGTGTGTGTGTGATACATGTGTGATCTATATACAGATGTATACCCACAAAAGTCTAGAGCCTTTTACGCTAAGTGAAATAAGTCAGAGAAAGACAAATACCATAGGATTTCACTCTTGCAAAACAAATGAACATAGAGGGGAAAAAAGAGACAAACTATAAAACAGACTTTTAACTGTAGAAAACAATCTGAGTGTTGCTGTAAGTGAGGGGGCGTGGAGATAGGTTGAATGGGTGATGGGTATTAAGGAGGGCACTTGTGATGAGCACTGGGTGTTGTATATAAAGTGATGAATCACTAAAGTCTACGCCTGAAACGTAAAATACACTGAATGTTGAACCACTGGAATTTAAATAAAAACTTGAAACTGCAGAAGGATAAATACATACGTACATAACAAATGTTGACACCAGCAGTGTGCACATGTATGTTTAACAGCTAGTTCTCTACCTTGTTTTGTAGCTGATTTCCCTGGTGTAGATAGCACCACTAACCCCATTTTCAAGCTTTTAACTTGATGTCCCTGAATTGAAAACTGGAAAAATATGTACACACTCATTTCTTGTGATCGGGTTCATATCAGCTCCATCACATTACTGATTGAAAACTGCCTGTCCTTTTCTCTTATGGCCTTAAAATGCTGGCTTCCCTCTGAAGACACAGTTAAAATATTCATAGAGGAATATGACCAATCTAAGAAACAACTGATGCCTGACTTCCTCAAAGAGTCTTCCAACCCTCTCTAGAGCAAAGGTCTCAAGTGGCAAAGCCTACTCATGTCTTAGAGCTTCCATTCTTAAACTCTGTCTTAAATATGAGCATTCAGTGTGACAGCACTAGGCAGCTGAGGAAAGCTTATAAAATAAAAAGTAGAGACCAGTAAAATAAAAGAACCTGAAGAGAGAAAAAACTATGGTTGAAGAAAGAAAAGATCTTCATAATAATTTTTACATCCATGAAACAAGATCGGGTGCATTTTTTTTAAGTAAGCTCTGCACCCAATGTGGAACTTGAACCCACGACTCCAGGATCAAGATTTTTATGCTCTACTGACTAAGCTAGCCAGGCACCTCCAACTAGGTGCTGTTTTTTTAAAAAAGCAGAAAATAAAACAGCTCCATGAATTTAAGAGGAATAAAAATCACAAGAGAAGTTTTGGAAGTTAAATTTGTGCTAATATCCCAGAAGTAGAGAAAAAAAAGGATATAAAAAAGATAAAATAAGAAAATTTGGGACCAACTCAGAAGTTCAAAAAATAAAGCGTTGAATATAGAGAAAATAGGGAATATGTGAGAGAAGTCATCAATAAAGTCATTGAAGAAAATTTCTTAGTACTTAAATTTATTTCCAGATTGAGAGAGTCCATTACAATGGATGAAAACAAATTCATACCAAAGCAGGTTATAACATTTTAGAACATGGAGAATAGTAGGAGGCTCTGTGAAGTTCCAGAGAAGATAAGTAAGTTATGCACTTTACAGGGATTAGAATGCTTTGTTCATAGATTGAGTTCTAAAAGCCAGGAGGCAACAGAAAAATGCTTTCATATTTCAAAGAGAAATGATTTCCAATGTAGAATTCTCTAGCCAAAATATCAATTAACCTAGGGGGCTGAATGAATACATTTCAGACATGCAAGTCCTCAGTTAACCTTGATGCAGTATTAGGAAACTGTCGGAGGGTGTGTCTGCCAAAACAAAAGAGAGATCCAGGACGAAGGGATTCAGGTGAGGAAAGAGCAAAATGAATCACTAGGATAAAAGTGATGGATCATTTTATAATGAGAGTGTGCCCCAACAGTGCAGCCAGTCCACTCTGCTGCTGGGCCGAGGCTCCGAGAGAGTTCCCCAGGGCAGTGACGCTGACGGACTGCCAAATGCATCTGGAGTTTCGAGAAGGTATTTAGACAACTGCTGCAGAGCTTGGGGTTGAATTTGTGATACACATATAGAAAACTAAGGGGAAAAAAACCCCATAGAATATTAAATCTGATGATTAAGAAGAAGACCAGGAAGAGAGAAAGCATATTCCTATTATGTATCACTTTGTGCAAAGACAAGCTTTTAAAAAGTGACAGTATTAGCTCAAGAACCCACAGTTCTGTGCTATGTACAGTGACTGAATAAATTGATAAAACACACCACCTGCTTCTAGGAATGTGGCCTGGCCCCTGCCCAGATTGTGTTCTCTGCATTCCCGGAAGTGCTAACTTAGTGAGTAATGAAACAACTTGGAATTTCTTTTCCTTTTGATGAAGTACTCAAAGAGATATCAGAAGTGTCTTTGCTTGAGAACATTGGGTCCAGGTTTCCTAGAGATGGTTTGGCCCTTTTATTTTATTCTGATGCAGAAGATTTGAGAACCTCGTGTCCACTAAGGTACTTCAGGTAGATGCATAGAATACTAATGCATTCAGGATGTTGTAAATTTCTCTACCGATATGACTTCTCTGTTGAGGGGAGGGGAGAGCTATCCTTGCAAGTTTTATAACGCACACTTGACCAAGTACAAGTAAAAAATGTAATTTCTGCTTAGACAGTTATAGTTTATGAAGTCTTAGTTTTAGTTAATACAGAAATAAATGATTTCAGAGTTCACTCAAGATTAGGCAAATATAAGTTTCCTCTTTTATGGAATTTTTAAATGAGATTTTAAAGTGTTTTCCCAAAGAAGAGTGTAAAATTTTTTTATTGTCTGTTTTTTATTCATTTAAAAGTCAGTTATTAGTTATCATCTAGGTCTCAGGTGATGGAATTGCAAAGACAAGGCATGATCTTGCCCTAATAATGGCGTATTTAGTCTTAAAAAAGAAAAACACATCAATATTCCTTATAATTTGGTAAAATTCATATGAAATCATAGATGTAATGTAGGAACACCAGAAAAAAATTTATACACTGGCAAATGTCTGAATAATATCCATGGTTAAGAAAAGCTGAGGAATCCTTCTTAAGATTAAGGAGACAGAGTGATGGTCCAGAGTGAGAAAAAAACAAACAGGAAGTATCGGGAAAACCAGGGACAGATGGAGTTCAAGATGGCAGAATGGCTACGAGGGAAAATGCCACTGAGAGAGAAAAAAGATAATAACAGGAAAGTTAGTAAATTTGATGGGGCAGAGATGTTTGATTATTTTCTTAAATGAAACTTACATGGATTGGTGAGGTGGAAGCACTTGGAGTAAAATTTGTCTATTGATATGGATTAAACACTACCCTCTGATTCCATCCCACCTCCACTTTCTAGCATCTTTCCTGAATAATCTCTCTCCTTCTTGACTTAACCAAAAGCTCTTTTTCTCTTGGACTCACTCTTCTCTGTGAAAATCACAAGCCGAAACTGTTCAGTTTCTAACTCACGAAAAGTTGAGGTTAATTAGATGGCAGTTAGCCTTCTTAGTACCTAATACCATGAATTATAAAGAAAAGACAGAACCACCACTAACTGAATGCATAGTGTGTGCAGCACTGAACAGGTATCGTTGAGGCTCATTTCCTCTGGCACATCCCACTAGCTCTTTTGCCACTGCCGTCTGCCAACCTCCTGTGTGTTTCCTTGGATTCACCTACTCTCTATGCTAGTGTTTTTTTGTTACCCTGTGCCATTCAAGTCGCTTGAGTTGTTGACTGAACATGATTTTTGTTTTTCTTTGCCTTCCTGACTGTATTTCCGTCAATCTTGAAACTTGTCTCTGTGGTTCATTAAGGATAAGAGGAGTGTTAGGAAAAAGGTGAGAAATCAGGTGAAGCTAATTGTCTCAAGGAGGTGAACACGGCATAAGGGGATAAAAGTTCTAGATGAGACAGTGAACCAACGAATGACAGATTAAATTTGAATTAGTAACAGAAAGACCACTAGAAGGATGTTATATTAAAAGACAGTAATGCTTAACATATCTCGTCTATGCCATCGTATCTCTTGATAATGGCATAGATGTTATCTCAAGTGCTGTCTTACATTGCATTCCATGGAAGATCCTAAGATGTGTATTGGTGTGAGGGGCGCCTGGCTGGCTTATTCAGTTAAGTATCTGACTTTGGATCCGGTCATGATCTCACAGCTGGTGAGTTTGAGCCCTGCATCAGGCCCTCAGCTCTCAGTGGAGAGCCTGCTTCAGATCCTCTGTCTCCCTCTCTCTCTGCCCCTCCGCAGCTCTCAAGTGGGTATGCTCTCTCTCTCTCTCTCAAAAATATTTAAAAATAAAAAAGTATTGGTGTGCAAATGATTTATTTAAGTAGTGCTCCCAGGGGAAGTTTGTAAGGGTCCTGGAGTGGGGCTCAAGACAAAGAATTAGGGGAAAGACAAGAATAGCTTGAACTTGATCTCATAGGGGGACTTTAGGTTGCAAATTAACCCCTTGAGGTGCCCTGACTGAAACAAAGGTTTTTATATTGTTGCAACTGTCACATAATTGGTCAGTGGATGGCTGAATAAATAAATTGGCAGGCACTTCTTGGCAGGAGAGTTCCAGTAGCTGAGGGCAATGATCTAAAAGCAGCTGTGAATACAGGATGTTAGAAATAAAAACCCACCGACTTAAAGAAGCACACAAAAAGAAACAAAAAATGGAAAACAAAATTATTTGAGGGGTTCTAGATGAGGCACTAAAAATTATCTTTGGCTAAAGTTTTTGCTTAAGGTAGAATTTAAGAGAAAGCTGATTTCTAATTTCTCACAAATTAACCATAATGCTCCTGTCTGATACATTTGTATGACATTGTAGTGCTCCTGTATAAACATCTTTAGAACACCTTCATAGAATGCATCTGGCGAATTCTTGTCTCTTCTCTGAGTGACTTCATGGCATTAATTAGATAACAAATGATTAAGTTTTGGTTAAGATATCTGCCATAGACCGAATTCTGTCCCCCCAAAATTTGTATGTTGAAACCCTAACCCTTAATGTCATTGTATGTGGAGTAAGAAAGTAATTAAGGTTAAATGAGGTCATAAAGGTCATCGGTGTCCTTACAAGACATACCCAAGGGCTCCTTTATTCTGTTCTCTATCACTTGAATATGGATCAGGAAGGTAGCCGTCTGCAAGCCAGAAAGAGAGCTGTCATCATCAGGAACCGAATTCTCTAACACTTTGATTTTGTACTCCCATCCTCCAGAACTGTGAGAAAGAAGTTTCTGTTGTGTAAGCTACCCAGTCTGTGGTATTTTGTTGTAACAGCTAGACTAATACAATGCTGCATATCTGTACTCATTTTAGACACGTTTTATTTTCTTAAGGGAAAGATACAACTTAAAGCAAAATTCCAGAAAGAATCGTTTTACTTTTAGCACCATCTTTTTCCTAACTGATGAGAAATAATTCAGTTGCTTAGCGACTAAGTAATTTTCATATATTCATTGTTATAGATTGTACAAGATTGGAATACATTGGTGCCTAAATTTGCTCTCAGACCTCTCCAGCTAGACCTAAATGTTGCCTATTTGTCTTGGTAAAGGTTTTTTTTTTTTTTTCTGTTGAGAAAGTCAGAACCCACATCCTGGCAGAGGCTGGTCTCTAAGACACTACGGGGAGGGACTGTGATTTGAAAACAAAATGTGCCTTGGCATGAACTGCTACATAAGTCCCTATAAAATTTCCACTGGCATTTTGTGCATCTCTATGCAGGATCTTAAAAAAATCTTAAAAAGTCCAGGTGCTTCCCAGAACAGGACCAAAGCATCTATTAACTGCAATGAAAATATTCTATTTACAGGCAGACTGCAGAAGTGGGAGTTAGCCATGTGGCTGACATCTTACTCACCCTACAACCTAATGTCCCGTACTCAAAGAGCCCCAAACAGAGCAAAGGCAGGTTGCTCTTGGGAGTCGGCCAGCAAGACCTGGCAGCGTTCCACCTTATTCTCTGGGGCGGGTGTTTATAACAGGCCAGTTACAAAGAATTTGAACTTGCCAATTTGCTGTGATCAGCAAGGCTGAGTTTGGCTAAAAATTCTCTCAGAGTGGCTATGTCTTTAAATGGTAACTTCCATCCTGTCTGTCCTCCAAACAGTATTTGAATTGGAAGTGCTATATTTGCATGTTTTTCTTAAATGAAAGAGAGGTTAACATTCTGGTGCTGATGAAAGAGGTGGATTTCATTCCTTAGGAGGCTTTGGCCCCCTTACTGCGGCATGGCTGGTGTTGAGCATGTTCTCATTGCTCCTCACCAGCCTTCCTTCCACTGAGCCCACATTCGCTGTTAGCCCCATTCCCCACTGGTAGAGCTGTAGGGATGGTAGGGGTGGGAGGTGTTGATAAAAAAGAGGATAAGGGAGAAAGCTAACATTGATTCTGTTGCCAAACCCTTCTCTCCAAAGTCCTTTTGTTGTCGAAGGGGCTGGGTAACTGAGACGGCAGCAGCTGTCTGGCTAGCCCGTTCCTGAGATTCCCCAGTCCCCTAATGAATGTAATTCACTAACTCTACCCTCCTAGGCAGAACTTGAAAGGAGAATTGTGAATGGCACTCAGTAAATATTTAAATGAATGCAGGCTGTCCAGATCAGAACAGTTTGGGTCTTATTCTACCATGAGAGATCAGAAAATTGCCTGAAGAAAGGTCATATCTTAGCAGTGCCAATGACAAATGAATACCAGGATTGCTTTTATTACAAGCCTTCTTCAACTATACCTTATATGTTTGTTCATCCTTCACATGTTTATTGAGCACCTACTATGTGGCAAGTTTGGGGAGAGAGAGGCAAATGCGGTGCCAAGGAGGATTGGACAGACCAAGCAACCTACCTCATGTCTTAGTTCTGAACCTCAAGATTTGTGATCTTAAGCAAGTTATTTAACCTCTCTGTGCCTTGTTTTTTTCTTCGATAAAATGGCAATGAAGAAATATCTCTGTGGGGTGGATGTGCAGATTGTGTCTGGCACATGTGGGAGTGAGAATGATATACTTGAGAGAAGCTTAGGCTTAAACTCAGGGTGAAACCAGAGTTGATTTTTACACAGCTTTTCCAGTCTGTGAGCCTCTTTCCTAGTTATATGTTCTCTTAACTTTTTCCAGACTCCAGTTTCACCCACTGGCATTACCATCATTGTAGATTTTCTTGTACCTTTTCCTTTCTTTACCTATGGTTTATTAAGTGTTCACTCATCTGCTGTCTCTTATTTGTGGACAAATAAACATATTTGGCAAAACGCAAACTTGTTAATGCACGTTCAACTTCAGCCGAATCCTTGTAGTGTTCTCCAGACAATTTTCCTCACGTATCTGGTCCATTCTGTGCGTGTTCCCATAAATACCTTCAAATTGAGACTATAATTCTTATGTACCAATTACAACTCCATCTCCACCTCAAAAGATGTCCTATTTTTTTTTCCTTTCATGAGGAAAACCAAGGCCATTTCGCACACTTGCTCACATTTCTATTCCTTCTGTAGATTCTTTCTGTCCACTTCTTACACCCCTCACACATTTATGTGCTTCTAAGGCAAACAGTGGCTTTGGGATTTTCAAGCTCCCAATGGAATTAACTCTACTAATTACTTTTCTCACTCAGGATCCCCAAACCACTCTTCTTCATCATGGTCCTCATTTACTATGCCTGTATAAACACGTCCTTATTTACCTCAGATACCCCTAAAATTTTACCTTTGTCCCTTCTCTTTCAAATGGCTCTTGCTTCAGATCCCAGTAGTGGTTGGAAGCTAAAAAATCTCATTTTCCATTACATGGTAAGTATATGGAGTATCTTGCTAGCACCTGAACAAAAGGTATTTTTGCTTACATGTTCTCTTTTCCTCATCCCCTACTTTCCTTTTTCCTCTCATGGAAACATGGAAACATGGAAACATGTTTCCGTGTTTAATGGTAATTTTGCTTCTTCAGGCTTCTGCTGTTTTTCTCCCTAATCCTCATGACATTCTTCATGATATGGTAATGGAATAGATATTCAGGAAAAATAATCTCTCTCCTTAGAAGAGAGTGGGTGATAATGAGGAAGCTAGTAGACAGTGCATTGCAAATTCTTAATGATTATTTAATATGTTTTTCCCTATGTGAGCTTGGAGTTTAGCAAAAGCAGCATTTCCAGTAATATAAATGCAATTAAATTCCAAAATAGGAATAGTTTTTCTTTCCCTAAACTTTTGGATAAATAAAACTTGCGAAGTTATCCATGTGTTTAGAATGAGCTCTGCAAGTGTCAGTGCTTCATCGCTTACTCTTCCTCTGCCTCTACAAAGCCAGCTTGTTATTTACAGAATAGAGTGTGGAAAGGCCATGGAGCAGTCTTTCATGCTCTGTCTAGCATAAGGCAGCTGCAAAAACACATGATTTGGAGCATCAAGGCCATGGCTGAAGTCTTTCCTTGTCAAGGCAGATGTGTAACTTCAATGCATGTGCTTGTAGACCCTGAAAGAAATAGGGTCGATGTGCCACAGGAACTCTAAAGATGTGTGGCGGTTCTTTCATTTTGATGGTCACAAGAGTACATTGAGTTTAAAATTGTATTTCAAGAAGCAAAACATTGTATTGAATGGATATAGGATTCTCATAGTAGCAACTTCTCTTTATATATACTATATGCTATATATACTCCTGACAGGCATATATGATGTCTTTGATTGATTGTTCATCCTTACTTTCACTAAAATTTATTACTGTAGTTTCACTGGAAGGCACTGTTAAGAACCAAACTCTCTGAAGCATGTCTGGTACAGTTCAAAACAACGTAGCAGGTGAAGAAACTCTTAATTCCCTACTACTAAAACACACCATGTTGTGTCCACTCATGTTAACTATTAAAATTAGGTGCTGTGAAAACATCAGAATACATTGGCTTTAATGATGATTATAAATGTATTCTGTTATAAGCATTTATATACATTTATTTGTAATTATTGAGTTGACATAATGCTGACTTATTCTATTTAGGTATCCAAGCAAGTATTATCTCTTAGCAGTGTCAGAATCAAGTAATAGAAAATAATTTTCATGTTAAGATTTTATTTTTTATATATTAAAAAAATTGTTTTTGATGATTTTATTTATTTTTGAGGGACAGAGAGAGACAGAGCACAAGTAGGGGAGGGACAGAGAGAGAGGCAGACACAGACTCCAAAGCAATCTCCAGGCTCTGAGCTGTCAGTAAAGAGTCCAGCGCAGGGCTCGAACACACAAACTGCAAGATCATGACCCGAGCTGAAGTCAGACACTTAGCTGACTGAGCCACCCAGGTGCCCTTTCATGTTAAGATTTTCTGAGTATTGTTTGCATTCTAAAAGATTTCAGATTTGCATTATCTTTATTTATAATGGAATTATGGTAAAACCTTGGATTGTGAATAACTTGTTCTGCGAGTGCTCCTCAAGATGAGCAAACATTTCTAATAAATTTTAACTTGATAAAGAAGCAATGTCTTGCAACATGAATAATGTGTGATGCCGAAAGTCACAGATCAAACTGAGCTAATGGTTCTTGAAATTCGCTTTGTTATACAAGTGCTTTGGATTACAAGCATGTTTCCATAATGAATTATGCTTGCAAATCACAGTTTTACTGTATATTTTTTCCTTAAATAAGCCTTACCATGAATTTTTTTTGTAAGTAAAATCAGTGTTGAAAAAAGTAGACCAAAATATCTTTACATGATTTTTGTATATCTGTCAAACAATGCTTAAAAATTAATGTAACTGTCTAAATGGCTATTTGGAAAGAAAACATTTCCTCTTTAAAATAGAAAATAGGGGTGTCTGGGAGGCTCAGTTGGTTCCAACTCTTGACTTAGGCTGAGGTCATGATCTTGTGGTTCATGGGATCAAGTCCCATGTAGGGCTCTGTGCTGACAGCACTGAGTCTGGTTGGGATTCTCTCTCTCCCGCTCTTTCTGCCTCTCTCTCTCTCTCTCTCTCTCTCTCTCTCTCTCTCCCCCCCACCTCAAATATTTAAATTAAAAAAAGAATAGAAAAAACATTTCATTTAGAGGAGGGTACCTGTGAAGCCATGACTTCATGACTATTTTATACTTTACTATACATGGCAATCAGTATTGTGCCTAAGAATACTTAATTAGTGAGTAAAACTAACTTTCCAGGGAAGAAAATTAATTGATAGTTGATTGTGATATGTTATATAAAAACATCAACATAATGACAGCTTGTTGTTTCATGTAAAATCTCAGTATTTGTGGGGGTGCCTGGGTGGCTCAGTTGGTTAAGCGTCCGACTTCGGCTCAGGTCATGATCTCACGGTCCGTGGGTTCGAGCCCCGCGTCGGGCTCTGTGCTGACAGCTCAGAGCCTGGAGCCTGTTTCAGATTCTGTGTCTCCCTCTTTCTCTGACCCTCCCCTGTTCATGCTCTCTCTGTCTCAAAAATAAATAAATGTTAAAAAAAAAAAACCTCAGTATTTGTGAAAAAGATAAAATCCAATTTTTACTTACATTCTGTAAGTCCTACCATTTCTAGGTGAGCAGTGTCTCATCAAAGATCCCTGGTAATAATTATTTCCATAGTACACTCTGAGGATTAAGGAGATGGACAAACAGTCATAGTACAGGTACATCTTGGACTTTTTCAGTATTTTGTGATGGGAAGGTGATGCACATGAGGAATATCTCACACTCTCCCCTCTTCCAAGCAGTGCTTTCTTGACAAGGAAACAGTACGTTAAAGAAATCAGTGTCATTTTCTGCTAGTTTTCTTGATAATTTGTGCTGAGAAATCAAATCACCTTTAATATAAAAGAACAATTCATGCTTAAGACTCCAAGTACTTTGTAACAACATTTAATAGGAATTGAAGACATTTCTACTTTTCATAAGAAAGTCCTTTCTTGAGTTTCAAAAGCTCTGCACAAAGTAAAACACCTGCAGGGCAGGAGGTTGCCAGGAGGCCTCTGCCCCCTGCCTGGAGTGGCTAGAAGGAAAAGGAGATGAGGCCTTGGGTGGGGGACGCCCCCGGTGGACTGATTGTTTCCCCATCTCCCATCTGACCAAGGCCCCTGCTTTGTTTAAATTTAATCTCTTATTTGCCCTGGCAAGGACAAAGCACATTTCAATTAGTCAAGCTTCTGCTGCTGAAGGTGGTTGCTGTTTCAAGGGGGAGGAGAGAATCATGCGTGGGAAAAATAATTTTTTCATTTTATTACTTACCACATATATACACCTATAGGAAAGAAGAGTATGCCTGTAGGCAGGTGAAGCATCTAAGTAAATATGATACTAATAATTACCTAATTAGGATGCAGGTATTCCCCTATTCCCTGTCCCTCTTACTAAGTCTCCTGATTCTTTTAAAAACTATCTTGACAAATGCAGGTGAAAGCAGCCTATTTCTATTTATTCAGAATTTGTTACCGAATGTCTAGTTAATAATGACAGTGAAAATCTAACTTGACTTCATTAGTCTCTCTTCCTCCTTAGATTAAGAATAGGAATGTTACACTATGCTGCTGAGTAGTTTCCAATTAAAGAGAGAAATAGACCCTAGATTGCGCATTAACCATGGTATTCCATCAGCCAGTAAAGTTTATAAAATGTATATTTAATGTCAAGTTTAGCATGCAGTCATATTGGAGAATAAATAAAGTTTTTATTTTCTGTCATTTTTAAGAAAACAAAAAAGTCTTTAGGAAAAACAAATTATAGAGATCTACTGGAAGCTTGTTAGATCTTGAATTTGTACCTTTGGTACATTTATACCAAAAACGTTAAAGAGATTTTGACAGCTTGATCAAATAGTGTGGCATTTATTTGAAACATATATAATTGGTTAATGACACTTGAAAACCTAGTTTTCTGAGTTCTAAGAACACAGTGTTGTTACTGTTTTCCTAAATGTACGTGCTGAAGTGACCCAGCCAAATGGTTTCTCTTATAATATGAAGATATATATACATAGGTGCATTTTTTAAAGGAGACCCACAAGTACCTTTCTTTTAATGGTAAAAGATAACCTAAATATGGTCTCATAGACTTTCCACTTTGTAGCAAGTTAACCTTAACTATCAATGGTGTAATTAGATTTATAAAATTTTAACATTTATGCGATCAACACTAGACAATCATTGTATTAATTTGTTTTGAGAAAAATGTGTACTTTTTGCTTCTAATCTAAAAGGTTTCATGGCACCTCTGTGCTGATTCCCCTGGGAACTTTGAGCTGAGCATTTGGAAGTGTTATGGGAAGGGGTAATTATGCTGTCCAGGGAATTTGTCAGGGAACAGCACTGTTGGAGATTAAAGGAGATGTGATGGGTGCAGGGGTCACAGCCTTGATTTTGAGCCAAGACTCACTATCACTTTTTTAATTGAGTCTGAAAACTAGAAAGCTGTGATGTAGTAGCCACCTATTACCAGGGAGGACACACCAAGCTAATTGGAAATGAGTGAGCATGGGGCTTAACAACTCCAAAAACAAAGAACCAGAACAACCAAATATGAATGGCAGTTCATTAAAACAAATACGCAGACAGAGACTTTTATAATTGATGTGTACCCTTCCTTTGATATTTTAAAAGTATAAATGCATTTTGAAGAATACAAGTAAGTTTAGCCTGTATTCTGGCTTTAGTGAGGCACTGAGAAAAATGCGTTGCATTCGTGGCGAAGCTTTGATTTTCAGAGCATTTTTGGTTTTATAGATTATTAAATAAAGTTTTTAAAATTGTAGTATTAATATATCCTACTATTTTTATTTCTGTGTTAAGCCAAAATTAAAAAGCAGGTACAATTTATGTTGTCATATTCAAAGTACAGAGGCAGCACATGCTAGGATATTTATAACACACTTATTTACCTAATTTCACATAATTGCTTTTGTTATGGCTCCGGTTCCTTTTCAGCACACTCCCTTGTAGTTTCAGACCTCAGATGATAAATTACTAATTTCAGATACTATTTCTTAAGACTAGTTTTTGTAATTGCAAAATAGTTTGCACTTATAAGGAAATCTGGCATATATTGTGTTTCTATTTGTTAAGCTCAAAATTAATATTAACTACAACTGTCTCTAAAATACAATTAATTAATTTCCCCCCCTGTTTCCTTCTTTTGGGAGTCACAGAACATCAGAATAACATATAATGCCCATCCCTCTACCTTGTTTTATCCAATGTCTATGGACACAATAAAATGAATACAGCTGATCCACAGCTTGTATTTCAAGAGTTCTGTGATTTGGGAGGCCCTAGAAATGAAAACAGAACAAAAGTTTCTGCTATAAGTAATTTAACAGTGTACACACAGTTTCTTTGGACTTGCCAGCCTATCTGCTAATGGTATCTCCCTCTGCAAAGACTCTTCTTCTTTTTCTTTCTTTCTTTTTTTTTTTTTTTTTTTTTTTTTTTGTCTGGCAAGGGTGTTTGCTTTCCTCAAGCACACAATTTTAAAGGAACAGTAAGTACCAGGACAGACTTGGGAGAGCAGCCACTTGGATGACCGCTTCAGTTAAATTAACCATGGGAATCAAATGAATGAAAATGTCAGCCCTAGGATATTTCTGGAGTTTACCTTTATGGGCCTAAACAGTTTGTACTGTTCACCTTCTAATCAATTTTTTTTTCTATTTTTGAGGGGATAAACAAATAACATCAGCAAATTGTGATCTTTCTCTCCTGTACAGAGGCAACAATGACATTGTATGCTCTTTTCTCAGAAAATACTTTTCATATACTGCAGCAACTAGAACATACAATGATTTCTTACTATTTTAATTGTTGCTATTAGAGAAGAGAGAGGGACGTTCCCCTTGACTCTAACCTCATTGGATGAATGGAGATCTCATTTGTCCAAATTCTTTCCCGCTTAGAAGCATTCCAGCTGCTGGTAGGTAGGGACTAGATCTGCTCAGACCTTTACAGGATGCTCATTTATCGAGCAAAGGAGTGCAATCATTCGGAATAATCATGAACGTTGTTTTCGTATTCTTGACATTAGAACCCTTTGACAAGTCTCTGTTTGTTGGTGTCCTAAAATGTCTGTTTTATTTCTCTATTTAATAAACACATTTAAGCCTGACCCAAAGAAACGATTCACTTCCAATATCGGTAAGCACTGTGTACACTGTTCCACCACAGTTTTGCAGTGTATGAGTTAGATGTGGCCTAACATTTTTTAGACTAACCAGCTTTTTTTTTTTTTACCTCAATTCCTTAAAAACCTGCAGAT